>NW_026779276.1:0-126592 GCF_030144855.1 Hypanus sabinus
TGTACGGGGAACGGAGAGAGATGTACATTCTGTACGGGGAACAGAGAGAGATGGACATTGTGTACGAGGAATGGAGAGAGATGGACATTGTGTACGGGGAACGGAGGAGATGGACATTGTTTACAGGGAACGGAGGGAGTTGGGCATTGTGTACGGGGAACGGAGGGAGATGGACATTGTTTACAGGGAACGGAGGGAGATGGGCATTGTGTACAGGGAACAGAGGGAGATGGACATTGTGTACGGGGAATGGAGGGAGATGGACATTGTGTATGGGGAAAGGAGGGAGATGGGTGTTGTGTACGGGGAAATGGAGGGGAGCTGGACATTGTGTACGGGTAATGGAGACAGATGGACATTCTGTACGGGGAATGGAGGGAGATGGACATTGTGGTACGGGGAAAGGAGGGAGATGGACATTGTGTACGGGAACGGTGAGAGATTGACATTGTGTACGGGGAACGGAGGGAGATGGACCATTGTGCATGGGGAACGGAGAGGGAGATGGACATTGTGTACGGGGAACGGAGGGAGATGGAGATTGTGTGCAGGGAACAGAGGGAGATGGGACATTGTGTACGGGGAATGGAGGGAGATGGACATTGTGTATGGGGAAAGGAGGGAGATGGGTGTTGTGTACGGGGAAATGGAGGGAGCTGGACATTGTGTACGGGTAATGGAGACAGATGGACATTGTGTACGGGGAATGGAGGGAGATGGACATTGTGTACGGGAAAGGAGGGAGATGGACATTGTGTACGGGGAACGGTGAGAGATTGACATTGTGTACGGGGAACGGAGGGAGATGGACATTGTGCATGGGGAACGGAGGGGAGATGGACATTGTGTACGGGGAACGGAGGGAGATGGAGATTGTGTACGCGGAACGGAGGGAGATGGACATTGTGTACGCGGAATGGGGGGAGATTGGCATTGTGTATGGGGAATGCAGGGAGATTAACAGTGTGTACGGAGAATGGAGGAAGATGGACATTGTGTACGGAGAATGGAGGGAGATGGGCATTGTGTACGGGGAACAGAGGGAGATGGACATTGTGTACGGGAAACAGAAGGAGATGGACATTGTGTTCGGGGAATGGAGGGAGATGGACATTGTGTACGGGGAACGGACGGAGATGGACATTGTGTACGGGGAATGGAGGGAGATGGACATTGTGTACAGGGAACAGAGGGAGATGGACATTGTGTACGGGGAATGAAGGGAGATGGACATTGTGTACGGGGAATGGGGGGAGATGGACATTGTGTATGGGGAAAGGAGGGAGATGGGCGTTGTGTACGGGGAAATGGAGGGAGCTGGACATTGTGTACGGGTAATGGAGACAGATGGACATTGTGTACGGGGAAAGGAGGGAGATGGACATTGTGTACGGGGAACGGTGAGAGATGGACATTGTGTAGGGGGAACAGAGGGAGATGGACAATGTGTATGGGGAACAGAGGGAGATGGACAATGTGTATGGGGAACAGAGGGAGATGGACTGTGTAGGGGAATGGAGGGAGATGGACCTTTGTGTACGGGGAATGGAGGGAGATGGACATTGTGTACAGGGAACCGACGGAGCTGGACATTGTGGACAGGGAACGGAGGGAGATGGACATTGTGTATGGGCAACAGAGGGAGATGGACATTGTGTATGAGGAACAGAGGGAGATGGACATTCTGTACGGGGAATGGAAGGAGATGGACATTGTGTACGGGGAACAAAGGGAGATGGAGATTGTGTACGGGGAACGGGGGGAGATGGACATTGTGTACGGGGAATGGAGGGTGATGGACATTGTGCATGGGGAACGGTGGGAGATGTACATTGTGTATGGGGAATGGGGGGAGATGGACATTCTGTACGGGGAATGGAGGGTGATGGACATTGTGTACGGGGAACGGAGAGAGATGGACATTGTTTACGGGAACGGAGGGAGATGGACATTGTGCATGGGGAACGGTGGGAGATGTACATTGTGTACGGGGAACGGAGGGAGATGGACATTGTGTACGCGGAACGGAGGGAGATGGACATTGTGTACGCGGAAGGCGGGGAGATGGACATTGTGCATGGGGAACGGAGGGAGATGGACATTGTGTACGGGGAACGGAGAGAGATGGACATTCTGTACGGGGAACGGAGAGAGATGGACATTGTGTACGGGGAACGGAGAGAGATGGACATTCTGTACGGGGAACGGAGAGAGATGGACATTGTGTACGGGGAACGGAGAGAGATGGACATTGTGTACGGGGAACTGAGAGAGATGGACATTGTGTACGAGGAATGGAGAGAGATGGACGTTGTGTCCAGGGAACAGAGGGAGATGGACATTGTGTACGGGGAATGAAGGGAGATGGACATTGTGTACGGGGAATGGGGGGAGATGGACATTGTGTATGGGGAAAGGAGGGAGATGGGCGTTGTGTACGGGGAAATGGAGGGAGCTGGACATTGTGTACGGGTAATGGAGACAGATGGACATTATGTACGGGGAAAGGAGGGAGATGGACATTGTGTACGGGGAACGGTGAGAGATGGACATTGTGTAGGGGGAACAGAGGGAGATGGACAATGTATATGGGGAACAGAGGGAGATGGACAATGTGTATGGGGAACAGAGGGAGATGGACTGTGTAGGGGAATGGAGGGAGATGGACCTTTGTGTACGGGGAATGGAGGGAGATGGACATTGTGTACAGGGAACCGACGGAGATGGACATTGTGGACAGGGAACGGAGGGAGATGGACATTGTGTATGGGCAACGGAGGGAGATGGACATTGTGTATGAGGAACAGAGGGAGATGGACATTGTGTACGGGGAATGGAAGGAGATGGACATTGTGTACGGGGAACAAAGGGAGATGGAGATTGTGTACGGGGAACGGGGGGAGATGGACAGTGTGTACGGGGAACAGAGGGAAATGGACATTGTGTAAGGGGAATGGAGGGAGATGGACATTGTGTACGGGGAACTGAGGGAGATGGACATTGTGTATGGGGAATGGGGGGAGATGGACATTGTGTACGGGGAATGGAGGGTGATGGACATTGTGCATGGGGAACGGTGGGAGATGTACATTGTGTATGGGGAATGGGGGGAGATGGACATTCTGTACGGGGAATGGAGGGTGATGGACATTGTGCATGGGGAACGGTGGGAGATGTACATTGTGTACGGGGAACGGAGGGAGATGGACATTGTGTACACGGAACGGAGGGAGATGGATATTGTGTACGCGGAAGGCGGGGAGATGGACATTGTGCATGGGGAACAGAGGGAGATGGACATTGTGTACGGGGAACGGAGAGAGATGGACATTCTGTACGGGGAACGGAGAGAGATGGACATTGTGTACGGGGAACGGAGAGAGATGGACATTCTGTACGGGGAACGGAGAGAGATGGACATTGTGTACGGGGAACGGAGAGAGATGGACATTCTGTACGGGGAATGGAGGGAGATGGACATTCTGTACGGGGAACGGAGAGAGATGGGCATTCTGTACGGGGAATGAAGGGAGATGGACATTGTGTACGGGGAATGGGGGGAGATGGACATTGTGTATGGGGAAAGGAGGGAGATGGGCGTTGTGTACGGGGAAATGGAGGGAGCTGGACATTGTGTACGGGTAATGGAGACAGATGGACATTGTGTACGGGGAAAGGAGGGAGATGGACATTGTGTACGGGGAACGGTGAGAGATGGACATTGTGTAGGGGGAACAGAGGGAGATGGACAATGTATATGGGGAACAGAGGGAGATGGACAATGTGTATGGGGAACAGAGGGAGATGGACTGTGTAGGGGAATGGAGGGAGATGGACCTTTGTGTACGGGGAATGGAGGGAGATGGACATTGTGTACAGGGAACCGACGGAGATGGACATTGTGGACAGGGAACGGAGGGAGATGGACATTGTGTATGGGCAACGGAGGGAGATGGACATTGTGTATGAGGAACAGAGGGAGATGGACATTGTGTACGGGGAATGGAAGGAGATGGACATTGTGTACGGGGAACAAAGGGAGATGGAGATTGTGTACGGGGAACGGGGGGAGATGGACAGTGTGTACGGGGAACAGAGGGAAATGGACATTGTGTAAGGGGAATGGAGGGAGATGGACATTGTGTACGGGGAACTGAGGGAGATGGACATTGTGTATGGGGAATGGGGGGAGATGGACATTGTGTACGGGGAATGGAGGGTGATGGACATTGTGCATGGGGAACGGTGGGAGATGTACATTGTGTATGGGGAATGGGGGGAGATGGACATTCTGTACGGGGAATGGAGGGTGATGGACATTGTGCATGGGGAACGGTGGGAGATGTACATTGTGTACGGGGAACGGAGGGAGATGGACATTGTGTACACGGAACGGAGGGAGATGGATATTGTGTACGCGGAAGGCGGGGAGATGGACATTGTGCATGGGGAACAGAGGGAGATGGACATTGTGTACGGGGAACGGAGAGAGATGGACATTCTGTACGGGGAACGGAGAGAGATGGACATTGTGTACGGGGAACGGAGAGAGATGGACATTCTGTACGGGGAACGGAGAGAGATGGACATTGTGTACGGGGAACGGAGAGAGATGGACATTCTGTACGGGGAATGGAGGGAGATGGACATTCTGTACGGGGAACGGAGAGAGATGGGCATTCTGTACGGGGAACGGAGAGAGATGAACATTGTGTACGGGGAACGGAGAGAGATGGACATTGTGTACGGGGAACTGAGAGAGATGGACATTGTGTACGAGGAATGGAGAGAGATGGACATTGTGTACGGGGAACGGAGGGAGATGGACATTGTGTACGGGGAACGGAGAGAGATGTACATTCTGTACGGGGAACAGAGAGAGATGGACATTGGGTACGAGGAATGGAGAGAGATGGACATTGTGTACGGGGAACGGAGAGAGATGGACATTGTTTACAGGGAACGGAGGGAGATGGGCATTGTGTACAGCGAACGGAGGGAGATGGACATTGTGTGCAGAGAACAGAGGGAGATGGACATTGTGTACGGGGAATGGAGGGAGATGGACATTGTGTATGGGGAAAGGAGGGAGATGGGTGTTGTGTACGGGGAAATGGAGGGAGCTGGACATTGTGTACGGGTAATGGAGACAGATGGACATTGTGTACGGGGAATGGAGGGAGATGGACATTGTGTACGGGGAAAGGAGGGAGATGGACATTGTGTACGGGGAACGGTGAGAGATTGACATTGTGTACGGGGAACGGAGGGAGATGGACATTGTGCATGGGGAATGAAGGGAGATGGACATTCTGTACGGGGAACGGAGAGAGATGGACATTGTGTACGGGGAATGGAGAGCGATGGACATTGTGTATGGGGAATGAAGGGAGATGGACATTCTGTACGGGGAACGGAGAGAGATGGACATTCTGTACGGGGAACGGAGAGAGATGGACATTGTGTACGGGGAACGGAGAGAGATGGACATTGTGTACGGGGAACTGAGAGAGATGGACATTGTGTACGAGGAATGGAGAGAGATGGACGTTGTGTACGGGGAACGGAGGGAGATGGACATTGTGTACGGGGAACGGAGAGAGATGTACATTCTGTACGGGGAACAGAGAGAGATGGACATTGTGTACGAGGAATGGAGAGAGATGGACATTGTGTACGGGGAACGGAGGGAGATGGACATTGTTTACAGGGAACGGAGGGAGATGGGCATTGTGTACGGGGAACGGAGGGAGATGGACATTGTTTACAGGGAAAGGAGGGAGATGGGCATTGTGTACAGGGAACAGAGGGAGATGGACATTGTGTACGGGGAATGGAGGGAGATGGACATTGTGTATGGGGAAAGGAGGGAGATGGGTGTTGTGTACGGGGAAATGGAGACAGATGGACATTGTGTACGGGGAATGGAGGGAGATGGACATTGTGTACGGGGAAAGGAGGGAGATGGACATTGTGTACGGGGAACGGTGAGAGATTGACATTGTGTACGGGGAACGGAGGGAGATGGACATTGTGCATGGGGAACGGAGGGAGATGGACATTGTGTACGGGGAACGGAGGGAGATGGAGATTGTGTGCAGGGAACAGAGGGAGATGGACATTGTGTACGGGGAATGGAGGGAGATGGACATTGTGTATGGGGAAAGGAGGGAGATGGGTGTTGTGTACGGGGAAATGGAGGGAGCTGGACATTGTGTACGGGTAATGGAGACAGATGGACATTGTGTACGGGGAATGGAGGGAGATGGACATTGTGTACGGGGAAAGGAGGGAGATGGACATTGTGTACGGGCAACGGTGAGAGATTGACATTGTGTACGGGGAACGGAGGGAGATGGACATTGTGCATGGGGAACGGAGGGAGATGGACATTGTGTACGGGGAACGGAGGGAGATGGAGATTGTGTGCAGGGAACAGAGGGAGATGGACATTGTGTACGGGGAATGGAGGGAGATGGACATTGTGTATGGGGAAAGGAGGGAGATGGGTGTTGTGTACGGGGAAATGGAGGGAGCTGGACATTGTGTACGGGTAATGGAGACAGATGGACATTGTGTACGGGGAATGGAGGGAGATGGACATTGTGTACGGGGAAAGGAGGGAGATGGACATTGTGTACAGGGAACGGTGAGAGATTGACATTGTGTACGGGGAACGGAGGGAGATGGACATTGTGCATGGGGAACGGAGGGAGATGGACATTGTGTACGGGGAACGGAGGGAGATGGAGATTGTGTACGCGGAACGGAGGGAGTTGGACATTGTGTACGCGGAATGGGGGGAGATTGGCATTGTGTATGGGGAATGCAGGGAGATTAACAGTGTGTACGGAGAATGGAGGAAGATGGACATTGTGTACGGAGAATGGAGGGAGATGGGCATTGTGTACGGGGAACAGAGGGAGATGGACATTGTGTACGGGAAACAGAAGGAGATGGACATTGTGTACGGGGAATGGAGGGAGATGGACATTGTGTACAGGGAACAGAGGGAGATGGACATTGTGTACGGGGAATGAAGGGAGATGGACATTGTGTACGGGGAATGGGGGGAGATGGACATTGTGTATGGCGAAAGGAGGGAGATGGGCGTTGTGTACGGGGAAATGGAGGGAGCTGGACATTGTGTACGGGTAATGGAGACAGATGGACATTGTGTACGGGGAAAGGAGGGAGATGGACATTGTGTACGGGGAACGGTGAGAGATGGACATTGTGTAGGGGGAACAGAGGGAGATGGACAATGTGTATGGGGAACAGAGGGAGATGGACAATGTGTATGGGGAACAGAGGGAGATGGACTGTGTAGGGGAATGGAGGGAGATGGACCTTTGTGTACGGGGAATGGAGGGAGATGGACATTGTGTACAGGGAACCGACGGAGCTGGACATTGTGGACAGGGAACGGAGGGAGATGGACATTGTGTATGGGCAACGGAGGGAGATGGACATTGTGTATGAGGAACAGAGGGACATGGACATTGTGTACGGGGAATGGAAGGAGATGGACATTGTGTACGGGGAACAAAGGGAGATGGAGATTGTGTACGGGGAACGGGGGGTGATGGACATTGTGTACGGGGAATGGAGGGTGATGGACATTGTGCATGGGGAACGGTGGGAGATGTACATTGTGTATGGGGAATGGGGGGAGATGGACATTCTGTACGGGTAATGGAGGGTGATGGACATTGTGCATGGGGAACGGTGGGAGATGTACATTGTGTACGGGGAACGGAGGGAGATGGACATTGTGTACGCGGAACGGAGGGAGATGGACATTGTGTACGCGGAAGGCGGGGAGATGGACATTGTGCATGGGGAACGGAGGGAGATGGACATTGTGTACGGGGAACGGAGAGAGATGGACATTCTGTACGGGGAACGGAGAGAGATGGACATTGTGTACGGGGAACGGAGAGAGATGGACATTCTGTACGGGGAACGGAGAGAGATGGACATTGTGTACGGGGAACGGAGAGAGATGGACATTCTGTACGGGGAATGGAGCGAGATGGACATTGTGTATGGGGAATGAAGGGAGATGGACATTCTGTACGGGGAACGGAGAGAGATGGACATTCTATACGGGGAACGGAGAGAGATGGACATTGTGTACGGGGAACGGAGAGAGATGGACATTGTGTACGGGGAACGGAGAGAGATGGACATTGTGTACGGGGAACTGAGAGAGATGGACATTGTGTACGAGGAATGGAGAGAGATGGACGTTGTGTACAGGGAACAGAGGGAGATGGACATTGTGTACGGGGAATGAAGGGAGATGGACATTGTGTACGGGGAATGGGGGGAGATGGACATTGTGTATGGGGAAAGGAGGGAGATGGGCGTTGTGTACGGGGAAATGGAGGGAGCTGGACATTGTGTACGGGTAATGGAGACAGATGGACATTGTGTACGGGGAAAGGAGGGAGATGGACATTGTGTACGGGGAACGGTGAGAGATGGACATTGTGTAGGGGGAACAGAGGGAGATGGACAATGTGTATGGGGAACAGAGGGAGATGGACAATGTGTATGGGGAACAGAGGGAGATGGACTGTGTAGGGGAATGGAGGGAGATGGACCTTTGTGTACGGGGAATGGAGGGAGATGGACATTGTGTACAGGGAACCGACGGAGCTGGACATTGTGGACAGGGAACGGAGGGAGATGGACATTGTGTATGGGCAACGGAGGGAGATGGACATTGTGTATGAGGAACAGAGGGAGATGGACATTGTGTACGGGGAATGGAAGGAGATGGACATTGTGTACGGGGAACAAAGGGAGATGGAGATTGTGTACGGGGAACGGGGGGAGATGGACAGTGTGTACGGGGAACAGAGGGAAATGGACATTGTGTAAGGGGAATGGAGGGAGATGGACATTGTGTACGGGGAACTGAGGGAGATGGACATTGTGTATGGGGAATGGGGGGAGATGGACATTGTGTACGGGGAATGGAGGGTGATGGACATTGTGCATGGGGAACGGTGGGAGATGTACATTGTGTATGGGGAATGGGGGGAGATGGACATTCTGTACGGGGAATGGAGGGTGATGGACATTGTGCATGGGGAACGCTGGGAGATGTACATTGTGTACGGGGAACGGAGGGAGATGGACATTGTGTACGCGGAACGGAGGGAGATGGACATTGTGTACGCGGAAGGCGGGGAGATGGACATTGTGCATGGGGAACGGAGGGAGATGGACATTGTGTACGGGGAACGGAGAGAGATGGACATTCTGTACGGGGAACGGAGAGAGATGGACATTGTGTACGGGGAACGGAGAGAGATGGACATTCTGTACGGGGAACGGAGGGAGATGGACATTGTGTACGGGGAACGGAGAGAGATGAACATTCTGTACGGGGAATGGAGGGAGATGGACATTCTGTACGGGGAACGGAGAGAGATGGACATTCTGTACGGGGAACGGAGAGAGATGAACATTGTGTACGGGGAACGGAGAGAGATGGACATTGTGTACGGGGAACGGAGAGAGATGGACATTGTGTACGAGGAATGGAGAGAGATGGACATTGTGTACGGGGAACGGAGGGAGATGGACATTGTGCATGGGGAACGGAGGGAGATGGACATTGTGTACGGGGAACGGAGGGAGATGGAGATTGTGTACGCGGAACGGAGGGAGTTGGACATTGTGTACGCGGAATGGGGGGAGATTGGCATTGTGTATGGGGAATGCAGGGAGATTAACAGTGTGTACGGAGAATGGAGGAAGATGGACATTGTGTACGGAGAATGGAGGGAGATGGGCATTGTGTACGGGGAACAGAGGGAGATGGACATTGTGTACGGGAAACAGAAGGAGATGGACATTGTGTACGGGGAATGGAGGGAGATGGACATTGTGTACAGGGAACAGAGGGAGATGGACATTGTGTACGGGGAATGAAGGGAGATGGACATTGTGTACGGGGAATGGGGGGAGATGGACATTGTGTATGGGGAAAGGAGGGAGATGGGCGTTGTGTACGGGGAAATGGAGGGAGCTGGACATTGTGTACGGGTAATGGAGACAGATGGACATTGTGTACGGGGAAAGGAGGGAGATGGACATTGTGTACGGGGAACGGTGAGAGATGGACATTGTGTAGGGGGAACAGAGGGAGATGGACAATGTGTATGGGGAACAGAGGGAGATGGACAATGTGTATGGGGAACAGAGGGAGATGGACTGTGTAGGGGAATGGAGGGAGATGGACCTTTGTGTACGGGGAATGGAGGGAGATGGACATTGTGTACAGGGAACCGACGGAGCTGGACATTGTGGACAGGGAACGGAGGGAGATGGACATTGTGTATGGGCAACGGAGGGAGATGGACATTGTGTATGAGGAACAGAGGGAGATGGACATTGTGTACGGGGAATGGAAGGAGATGGACATTGTGTACGGGGAACAAAGGTAGATGGAGATTGTGTACGGGGAACGGGGGGAGATGGACATTGTGTATGGGGAATGGAGGGTGATGGACATTGTGCATGGGGAACGGTGGGAGATGTACATTGTGTATGGGGAATGGGGGGAGATGGACATTCTGTACGGGGAATGGAGGGTGATGGACATTGTGCATGGGGAACGGTGGGAGATGTACATTGTGTACGGGGAACGGAGGGAGATGGACATTGTGTACGCGGAACGGAGGGAGATGGACATTGTGTACGCGGAAGGCGGGGAGATGGACATTGTGCATGGGGAACGGAGGGAGATGGACATTGTGTACGGGGAACGGAGAGAGATGGACATTCTGTACGGGGAACGGAGAGAGATGGACATTCTGTACGGGGAACGGAGAGAGATGGACATTGTGTACGGGGAACGGAGAGAGATGGACATTCTGTACGGGGAACTGAGAGAGATGGACATTGTGTACGAGGAATGGAGAGAGATGGACGTTGTGTACAGGGAACAGAGGGAGATGGTCATTGTGTACGGGGAATGAAGGGAGATGGACATTGTGTACGGGGAATGGGGGGAGATGGACATTGTGTATGGGGAAAGGAGGGAGATGGGCGTTGTGTACGGGGAAATGGAGGGAGCTGGACATTGTGTACGGGTAATGGAGACAGATGGACATTGTGTACGGGGAAAGGAGGGAGATGGACATTGTGTACGGGGAACGGTGAGAGATGGACATTGTGTAGGGGGAACAGAGGGAGATGGACAATGTGTATGGGGAACAGAGGGAGATGGACAATGTGTATGGGGAACAGAGGGAGATGGACTGTGTAGGGGAATGGAGGGAGATGGACCTTTGTGTACGGGGAATGGAGGGAGATGGACATTGTGTACAGGGAACCGACGGAGCTGGACATTGTGGACAGGGAACGGAGGGAGATGGACATTGTGTACGGGGAACGGAGAGAGATGGACATTCTGTACGGGGAACGGAGAGAGATGGACATTGTGTACGGGGAACTGAGAGAGATGAACATTCTGTACGGGGAATGGAGAGAGATGGACATTCTGTACGGGGAACGGAGAGAGATGGACATTCTGTACGGGGAACAGAGGGAGATGGACAATGTGTATGGGGAACAGAGGGTGATGGACTGTGTAGGGGAATGGAGGGAGATGGACCTTTGTGTACGGGGAATGGAGGGAGATGGACATTGTGTACAGGGAACCGACGGAGCTGGACATTGTGGACAGGGAACGGAGGGAGATGGACATTGTGTATGGGCAACGGAGGGAGATGGACATTGTGTATGAGGAACAGAGGGAGATGGACATTGTGTACGGGGAATGGAAGGAGATGGACATTGTGTACGGGGAACAAAGGGAGATGGAGATTGTGTACGGGGAACGGGGGGAGATGGACAGTGTGTACGGGGAACAGAGGGAAATGGACATTGTGTAAGGGGAATGGAGGGAGATGGACATTGTGTACGGGGAACTGAGGGAGATGGACATTGTGTATGGGGAATGGGGGGAGATGGACATTGTGTACGGGGAATGGAGGGTGATGGACATTGTGCATGGGGAACGGTGGGAGATGTACATTGTGTATGGGGAATGGGGGGAGATGGACATTCTGTACGGGGAATGGAGGGTGATGGACATTGTGCATGGGGAACGGTGGGAGATGTACATTGTGTACGGGGAACGGAGGGAGATGGACATTGTGTACGCGGAACGGAGGGAGATGGACATTGTGTACGCGGAAGGCGGGGAGATGGACATTGTGCATGGGGAACGGAGGGAGATGGACATTGTGTACGGGGAACGGAGAGAGATGGACATTCTGTACGGGGAACGGAGAGAGATGGACATTGTGTACGGGGAACGGAGAGAGATGGACATTCTGTACGGGGAACGGAGAGAGATGGACATTGTGTACGGGGAACTGAGAGAGATGAACATTCTGTACGGGGAATGGAGAGAGATGGACATTCTGTACGGGGAACGGAGAGAGATGGACATTCTGTACGGGGAACGGAGAGAGATGAACATTGTGTACGGGGAACGGAGAGAGATGGACATTGTGTACGGGGAACGGAGAGAGATGGACATTGTGTACGAGGAATGGAGAGAGATGGACATTGTGTACGGGGAACGGAGGGAGATGGACATTGTGTACGGGGAACGGAGAGAGATGTACATTCTGTACGGGGAACAGAGAGAGATGGACATTGGGTACGAGGAATGGAGAGAGATGGACATTGTGTACGGGGAACGGAGAGAGATGGACATTGTTTACAGGGAACGGAGGGAGATGGGCATTGTGTACAGCGAACGGAGGGAGATGGACATTGTGTGCAGAGAACAGAGGGAGATGGACATTGTGTACGGGGAATGGAGGGAGATGGACATTGTGTATGGGGAAAGGAGGGAGATGGGTGTTGTGTACGGGGAAATGGAGGGAGCTGGACATTGTGTACGGGGAACGGAGAGAGATGAACATTGTGTACGGGGAATGGAGAGAGATGGACATTCTGTACGGGGAACGGAGAGAGATGGACATTCTGTACGGGGAACGGAGAGAGATGAACATTGTGTACGGGGAACGGAGAGAGATGGACATTGTGTACGGGGAACGGAGAGAGATGGACATTGTGTACGAGGAATGGAGAGAGATGGACATTGTGTACGGGGAACGGAGGGAGATGGACATTGTGTACGGGGAACGGAGAGAGATGTACATTCTGTACGGGGAACAGAGAGAGATGGACATTGGGTACGAGGAATGGAGAGAGATGGACATTGTGTACGGGGAACGGAGAGAGATGGACATTGTTTACAGGGAACGGAGGGAGATGGGCATTGTGTACAGCGAACGGAGGGAGATGGACATTGTGTGCAGAGAACAGAGGGAGATGGACATTGTGTACGGGGAATGGAGGGAGATGGACATTGTGTATGGGGAAAGGAGGGAGATGGGTGTTGTGTACGGGGAAATGGAGGGAGCTGGACATTGTGTACGGGTAATGGAGACAGATGGACATTGTGTATGGGGAATGAAGGGAGATGGACATTCTGTACGGGGAACGGAGAGAGATGGACATTCTGTACGGGGAACGGAGAGAGATGGACATTGTGTACGGGGAACGGAGAGAGATGGACATTGTGTACGGGGAACTGAGAGAGATGGACATTATGTACGAGGAATGGAGAGAGATGGACGTTGTGTACGGGGAACGGAGGGAGATGGACATTGTGTACGGGGAACGGAGAGAGATGTACATTCTGTACGGGGAACAGAGAGAGATGGACATTGTGTACGAGGAATGGAGAGAGATGGACATTGTGTACGGGGAATGGAGGGAGATGGACATTGTTTACAGGGAACGGAGGGAGATGGGCATTGTGTACGGGGAACGGAGGGAGATGGACATTGTTTACAGGGAACGGAGGGAGATGGGCATTGTGTACAGGGAACAGAGGGAGATGGACATTGTGTACGGGGAATGGAGGGAGATGGACATTGTGTATGGGGAAAGGAGGGAGATGGGTGTTGTGTACGGGGAAATGGAGGGAGCTGGACATTGTGTACGGGTAATGGAGACAGATGGACATTGTGTACGGGGAATGGAGGGAGATGGACATTGTGTACGGGGAAAGGAGGGAGATGGACATTGTGTACGGGGAACGGTGAGAGATTGACATTGTGTACGGGGAACGGAGGGAGATGGACATTGTGCATGGGGAACGGAGGGAGATGGACATTGTGTACGGGGAACGGAGGGAGATGGAGATTGTGTGCAGGGAACAGAGGGAGATGGACATTGTGTACGGGGAATGGAGGGAGATGGACATTGTGTATTGGGAAAGGAGGGAGATGGGTGTTGTGTACGGGGAAATGGAGGGAGCTGGACATTGTGTACGGGTAATGGAGACAGATGGACATTGTGTACAGGGAATGGAGGGAGATGGACATTGTGTACGGGGAAAGGAGGGAGATGTACATTGTGTACGGGGAACGGTGAGAGATTGACATTGTGTACGGGGAACGGAGGGAGATGGACATTGTGCATGGGGAACGGAGGGAGATGGACATTGTGTACGGGGAACGGAGGGAGATGGAGATTGTGTACGCGGAACGGAGGGAGATGGACATTGTGTACGCGGAATGGGGGGAGATTGGCATTGTGTATGGGGAATGCAGGGAGATTAACAGTGTGTACGGAGAATGGAGGAAGATGGACATTGTGTACGGAGAATGGAGGGAGATGGGCATTGTGTACGGGGAACGGAGAGAGATGGACATTGTGTACGGGGAACGGACGGAGATGGACATTGTGTTCGGGGAACGGAGGGAGATGGACATTGTGTACGGGGAACGGACGGAGATGGACATTGTGTACGGGGAATGGAGGGAGATGGACATTGTGTACGGGGAATGGGGGGAGATGGACATTGTGTATGGGGAAAGGAGGGAGATGGGCGTTGTGTACGGGGAAATGGAGGGAGCTGGACATTGTGTACGGGTAATGGAGACAGATGGACATTGTGTACGGGGAAAGGAGGGAGATGGACATTGTGTACGGGGAACGGTGAGAGATGGACATTGTGTAGGGGGAACAGAGGGAGATGGACAATGTGTATGGGGAACAGAGGGTGATGGACAATGTGTATGGGGAACAGAGGGAGATGGACTGTGTAGGGGAATGGAGGGAGATGGACCTTTGTGTACGGGGAATGGAGGGAGATGGACATTGTGTACAGGGAACCGACGGAGCTGGACATTGTGGACAGGGAACGGAGGGAGATGGACATTGTGTATGGGCAACGGAGGGAGATGGACATTGTGTATGAGGAACAGAGGGAGATGGACATTGTGTACGGGGAATGGAAGGAGATGGACATTGTGTACGGGGAACAAAGGGAGATGGAGATTGTGTACGGGGAACGGGGGGAGATGGACAGTGTGTACGGGGAACAGAGGGAAATGGACATTGTGCATGGGGAACGGTGGGAGATGTACATTGTGTACGGGGAACGGAGGGAGATGGACTGTGTAGGGGAATGGAGGGAGATGGACCTTTGTGTACGGGGAATGGAGGGAGATGGACATTGTGTACAGGGAACCGACGGAGCTGGACATTGTGGACAGGGAACGGAGGGAGATGGACATTGTGTACGGGGAACTGAGGGAGATGGACATTGTGTATGGGGAATGGGGGGAGATGGACATTGTGTACGGGGAATGGAGGGTGATGGACATTGTGCATGGGGAACGGTGGGAGATGTACATTGTGTATGGGGAATGGGGGGAGATGGACATTCTGTACGGGGAATGGAGGGTGATGGACATTGTGCATGGGGAACGGTGGGAGATGTACATTGTGTACGGGGAACGGAGGGAGATGGACATTGTGTACGCGGAACGGAGGGAGATGGACATTGTGTACGCGGAAGGCGGGGAGATGGACATTGTGCATGGGGAACGGAGGGAGATGGACATTGTGTACGGGGAACGGAGAGAGATGGACATTCTGTACGGGGAACGGAGAGAGATGGACATTGTGTACGGGGAACGGAGAGAGATGGACATTCTGTACGGGGAACGGAGAGAGATGGACATTGTGTACGGGGAACGGAGAGAGATGGACATTCTGTACGGGGAATGGAGCGAGATGGACATTGTGTATGGGGAATGAAGGGAGATGGACATTCTGTACGGGGAACGGAGAGAGATGGACATTCTGTACGGGGAACGGAGAGAGATGAACATTGTGTACGGGGAACGGAGAGAGATGGACATTGTGTACGGGGAACTGAGAGAGATGGACATTGTGTACGAGGAATGGAGAGAGATGGACATTGTGTACGTGGAACGGAGGGAGATGGACATTGTGTACGGGGAACGGAGAGAGATGTACATTCTGTACGGGGAACAGAGAGAGATGGACATTGGGTACGAGGAATGGAGAGAGATGGACATTGTGTACGGGGAACGGAGAGAGATGGACATTGTTTACAGGGAACGGAGGGAGATGGGCATTGTGTACAGCGAACGGAGGGAGATGCACATTGTGTGCAGAGAACAGAGGGAGATGGACATTGTGTACGGGGAATGGAGGGAGATGGACATTGTGTATGGGGAAAGGAGGGAGATGGGTGTTGTGTACGGGGAAATGGAGGGAGCTGGACATTGTGTACGGGTAATGGAGACAGATGGACATTGTGTACGGGGAATGGAGGGAGATGGACATTGTGTACGGGGAAAGGAGGGAGATGGACATTGTGTACGGGGAATGGTGAGAGATTGACATTGTGTACGGGGAACGGAGGGAGATGGACATTGTGCATGGGGAATGAAGGGAGATGGACATTCTGTGCGGGGAACGGAGAGAGATGGACATTATGTATGGGGAATGGAGAGAGATGGACATTGTGTACGGGGAATGGAGAGAGATGGACATTGTGTACGGGGAATGAAGGGAGATGGACATTCTGTACGGGGAACGGAGAGAGATGGACATTCTGTACGGGGAACGGAGAGAGATGGACATTGTGTACGGGGAACGGAGAGAGATGGACATTGTGTACGGGGAACTGAGAGAGATGGACATTGTGTACGAGGAATGGAGAGAAATGGACGTTGTGTACGGGGAACGGAGGGAGATGGACATTGTGTACGGGGAATGGAGAGAGATGTACATTCTGTACGGGGAACAGAGAGAGATGGACATTGTGTACGAGGAATGGAGAGAGATGGACATTGTGTACGGGGAACGGAGGGAGATGGACATTGTTTACAGGGAACGGAGGGAGATGGACACTGTGTACGGCGAACGGAGGGAGATGGACATTGTGTGCAGGGAACAGAGGGAGATGGACATTGTGTACGGGGAATGGAGGGAGATGGACATTGTGTATGGGGAAAGGAGGGAGATGGGTGTTGTGTACGGGGAAATGGAGGGAGCTGGACATTGTGTACGGGTAATGGAGACAGATGGACATTGTGTACGGGGAATGGAGGGAGATGGACATTGTGTACGGGGAAAGGAGGGAGATGGACATTGTGTACGGGGAACGGTGAGAGATTGACATTGTGTACGGGGAACGGAGGGAGATGGAC
Organism: Hypanus sabinus; assembly: GCF_030144855.1. Taxonomy (NCBI): domain Eukaryota; kingdom Metazoa; phylum Chordata; class Chondrichthyes; order Myliobatiformes; family Dasyatidae; genus Hypanus; species Hypanus sabinus. Next base: position 17,580 of record NW_026779276.1, read on the forward strand.
ATTGTGCATGGGGAACGGAGGGAGATGGACATTGGGTACGGGGAACGGAGGGAGATGGAGATTGTGTACGCGGAACGGAGGGAGATGGACATTGTGTACGCGGAATGGGGGGAGATTGGCATTGTGTATGGGGAATGCAGGGATATTAACAGTGTGTACGGAGAATGGAGGAAGATGGACATTGTGTACGGAGAATGGAGGGAGATGGGCATTGTGTACGGGGAACAGAGGGAGATGGGCATTGTGTACGGGGAACAGAGGGAGATGGACATTGTGTACGGGAAACAGAGGGAGATGGACATTGTGTTCGGGGAACGGAGGGAGATGGACATTGTGTACGGGGAACGGACGGAGATGGACATTGTGTACGGGGAATGGAGGGAGATGGACATTGTGTACAGGGAACAGAGGGAGATGGACATTGTGTACGGGGAATGAAGGGAGATGGACATTGTGTACGGGGAATGGGGGGAGATGGACATTGTGTACGGGGAAAGGAGGGAGATGGGCGTTGTGTACGGGGAAATGGAGACAGGTGGACATTGTGTACGGGGAAAGGAGGGAGATGGACATTGTGTACGGGGAAAGGAGGGAGATGGACATTGTGTACGGGGAACGGTGAGAGATGGACATTGTGTAGGGGGAACAGAGGGAGATGGACAATGTGTATGGGGAACGGAGGGAGATGGACAATGTGTATGGGGAACAGAGGGAGGTGGACTGTGTAGGGGAATGGAGGGAGATGGACCTTTGTGTACGGGGAATGGAGGGAGATGGACATTGTGTACAGGGAACCGACGGAGCTGGACATTGTGGACAGGGAACGGAGGGAGATCGACATTGTGTATGGGCAACGGAGGGAGATGGACATTGTGTATGAGGAACAGAGGGAGATGGACATTGTGTACGGGGAATGGAAGGAGATGGACATTGTGTACGGGGAACAAAGGGAGATGGAGATTGTGTACGGGGAACGGAGGGAGATGGACAGTGTGTACAGGGAACAGAGGGAAATGGACATTGTGTAAGGGGAATGGAGGGAGATGGACATTGTGTACGGGGAACTGAGGGAGATGGACATTGTGTATGGGGAATGGGGGGAGATGGACATTGTGTACGGGGAATGGAGGGTGATGGACATTGTGCATGGGGAACGGTGGGAGATGTACATTGTGTATGGGGAATGGGGGGAGATGGACATTGTGTACGCGGAACGGAGGGAGATGGACATTGTGTACGCGGAAGGCGGGGAGATGGACATTGTGCATGGGGAACGGAGGGAGATGGACATTCTGTACGGGGAATGGAGGGTGATGGACATTGTGTACGGGGAACGGAGGGAGATGGACATTGTGTACGCGGAACGGAGGGAGATGGACATTGTGTACGCGGAAGGCAGGGAGATGGACATTGTGCATGGGGAACGGAGGGAGATGGACATTGTGTACGGGGAACGGAGGGAGATGGACATTGTTTACGGGGAATGGAGGGAGATGGACATTGTGTACGGGGAACGGAGAGAGATGGACATTCTGTACGGGGAACGGAGAGAGATGGACATTGTGTACGGGGAACGGAGAGAGATGGACATTGTGTACGGGGAACCGAGAGAAATGGACATTGTGTACGGGAAACTGAGAGAGATGGACATTGTGTACGAGGAATGGAGAGAGATGGACATTGTGTACGGGGAACGGAGGTAGATGGACATTGTGTACAGGGAACGGAGAGAGATGGACATTGTGTACGAGGAATGGAGAGAGATGGACATTGTGTACGGGGAACGGAGGGAGATGGACATTGTGTACGGGGAATGAAGGGAGATGGACATTCTGTACGGGGAACGGAGAGAGATGGACATTGTGTACGGGGAACGGAGAGAGATGGACATTGTGTACGGGAAACTGAGAGAGATGGACATTGTGTACGAGGAATGGAGAGAGATGGACATTGTGTACGGGGAACGGAGGGAGATGGACATTGTGTACGGGGAACGGAGAGAGATGTACATTCTGTACGGGGAACAGAGAGAGATGGACATTGTGTACGAGGAATGGAGAGAGATGGACATTGTGTACGGGGAACGGAGGGAGATGGACATTGTTTACAGGGAACGGAGGGAGATGGGCATTGTGTACAGCGAACGGAGGGAGATGGACATTGTGTGCAGAGAACAGAGGGAGATGGACATTGTGTACGGGGAATGGAGGGAGATGGACATTGTGTATGGGGAAAGGAGGGAGATGGGTGTTGTGTACGGGGAAATGGAGGGAGCTGGACATTGTGTACGGGTAATGGAGACAGATGGACATTGTGTACGGGGAATGGAGGGAGATGGACATTGTGTACGGGGAAAGGAGGGAGATGGACATTGTGTACGGGGAACGGTGAGATATTGACATTGTGTACGGGGAACGGAGGGAGATGGACATTGTGCATGGGGAACGGAGGGAGATGGACATTGTGTACGGGGAACGGAGGGAGATGGAGATTGTGTATGCGGAACGGAGGGAGATGGACATTGTGTACGCGGAAGGCGGGGAGATGGACATTGTGCATGGGGAACGGAGGGAGATGGACATTGTGTACGGGGAACGGAGAGAGATGGACATTCTGTACGGGGAACGGAGAGAGATGGACATTGTGTACGGGGAACGGAGAGAGATGGACATTCTGTACGGGGAACGGAGAGAGATGGACATTGTGTACGGGGAACGGAGAGAGATGGACATTCTGTACGGGGAATGGAGCGAGATGGACATTGTGTATGGGGAATGAAGGGAGATGGACATTCTGTACGGGGAACGGAGAGAGATGGACATTCTGTACGGGGAACGGAGAGAGATGAACATTGTGTACGGGGAACGGAGAGAGATGGACATTGTGTACGGGGAACTGAGAGAGATGGACATTGTGTACGAGGAATGGAGAGAGATGGACATTGTGTACGGGGAACGGAGGGAGATGGACATTGTGTACGGGGAACGGAGAGAGATGTACATTCTGTACGGGGAACAGAGAGAGATGGACATTGGGTACGAGGAATGGAGAGAGATGGACATTGTGTACGGGGAACGGAGAGAGTTGGACATTGTTTACAGGGAACGGAGGGAGATGGGCATTGTGTACAGCGAACGGAGGGAGATGCACATTGTGTGCAGAGAACAGAGGGAGATGGACATTGTGTACGGGGAATGGAGGGAGATGGACATTGTGTATGGGGAAAGGAGGGAGATGGGTGTTGTGTACGGGGAAATGGAGGGAGCTGGACATTGTGTACGGGTAATGGAGACAGATGGACATTGTGTATGGGGAATGGAGGGAGATGGACATTGTGTACGGGGAAAGGAGGGAGATGGACATTGTGTACGGGGAATGGTGAGAGATTGACATTGTGTACGGGGAACGGAGGGAGATGGACATTGTGCATGGGGAATGAAGGGAGATGGACATTCTGTACGGGGAACGGAGATAGATGGACATTATGTATGGGGAATGGAGAGAGATGGACATTGTGTACGGGGAATGGAGAGAGATGGACATTGTGTACGGGGAATGAAGGGAGATGGACATTCTGTACGGGGAACGGAGAGAGATGGACATTGTGTACGGGGAACGGAGAGAGATGGACATTGTGTACGGGGAACTGAGAGAGATGGACATTGTGTACGAGGAATGGAGAGAAATGGACGTTGTGTACGGGGAACGGAGGGAGATGGACATTGTGTACGGGGAACGGAGAGAGATGTACATTCTGTACGGGGAACAGAGAGAGATGGACATTGTGTACGAGGAATGGAGAGAGATGGACATTGTGTACGGGGAACGGAGGGAGATGGACATTCTTTACAGGGAACGGAGGGAGATGGGCATTGTGTACGGCGAACGGAGGGAGATGGACATTGTGTGCAGGGAACAGAGGGAGATGGACATTGTGTACGGGGAATGGAGGGAGATGGACATTGTGTATGGGGAAAGGAGGGAGATGGGTGTTGTGTACGGGAAATGGAGGGAGCTGGACATTGTGTACGGGGAATGGAGGGAGATGGACATTGTGTACGGGGAAAGGAGGGAGATGGACATTGTGTACGGGGAACGGTGAGAGATTGACATTGTGTACGGGGAACGGAGGGAGATGGACATTGTGCATGGGGAACGGAGGGAGATGGACATTGGGTACGGGGAACGGAGGGAGATGGAGATTGTGTACGCGGAACGGAGGGAGATGGACATTGTGTACGCGGAATGGGGGGAGATTGGCATTGTGTACGCGGAATGGGGGGAGATTGGCATTGTGTATGGGGAATGCGGGGAGATTAACAGTGTGTACGGAGAATGGAGGAAGATGGACATTGTGTACGGAGAATGGAGGGAGATGGGCATTGTGTACGGGGAACAGAGAGAGATGGACATTGTGTACGGGGAACAGAGGGAGATGGACATTGTGTTCGGGGAACGGAGGGAGATGGACATTGTGTACGGGGAACGGACGGAGATGGACATTGTGTACGGGGAATGGAGGGAGATGGACATTGTGTACAGGGAACAGAGGGAGATGGACATTGTGTACGGGGAATGAAGGGAGATGGACATTGTGTACGGGGAATGGGGGGAGATGGACATTGTGTATGGGGAAAGGAGGGAGATGGGCGTTGTGTACGGGGAAATGGAGGGAGCTGGACATTGTGTACGGGTAATGGAGACAGATGGACATTGTGTACGGGGAAAGGAGGGAGATGGACATTGTGTACGGGGAACGGTGAGAGATGGACATTGTGTAGGGGGAACAGAGGGAGATGGACAATGTGTATGGGGAACGGAGGGAGATGGACAATGTGTATGGGGAACAGAGGGAGATGGACTGTGTAGGGGAATGGAGGGAGATGGACCTTTGTGTACGGGGAATGGAGGGAGATGGACATTGTGTACGGGGAACCGAGGGAGATGGACATTGTGTATGGTGAAAGGAGGGAGATGGACATTGTGTACGGAGAATGGAGGGAGATGGACATTGTGTACGGGGAACGGAGGGAGATGGACATTGTGTATGGGGAAAGGAGGGAGATGGGTGTTGTGTACGGGGAAATGGAGGGAGCTGGACATTGTGTACGGGTAATGGAGACAGATGGACATTGTGTACGGGGAATGGAGGGAGATGGACATTGTGTACGGGGAAAGGAGGGAGATGGACATTGTGTACGGGGAACGGTGAGAGATTGACATTGTGTACGGGGAACGGAGGGAGATGGACATTGTGCATGGGGAACGGAGGGAGATGGACATTGGGTACGGGGAACGGAGGGAGATGGAGATTGTGTACGCGGAACGGAGGGAGATGGACATTGTGTACGCGGAATGGGGGGAGATTGGCATTGTGTATGGGGAATGCAGGGAGATTAACAGTGTGTACGGAGAATGGAGGAAGATGGACATTGTGTACGGAGAATGGAGGGAGATGGGCATTGTGTACGGGGAACAGAGGGAGATGGACATTGTGTACGGGAAACAGAGGGAGATGGACATTGTGTTCGGGGAACGGAGGGAAATGGACATTGTGTACGGGGAACGGACGGAGATGGACATTGTGTACGGGGAATGGAGGGAGATGGACATTGTGTACAGGGAACAGAGGGAGATGGACATTGTGTACGGGGAATGAAGGGAGATGGACATTGTGTACGGGGAATGGGGGGAGATGGACATTGTGTATGGGGAAAGGAGGGAGATGGGCGTTGTGTACGGGGAAATGGAGGGAGCTGGACATTGTGTACGGGTAATGGAGACAGATGGACATTGTGTACGGGGAAAGGAGGGAGATGGACATTGTGTATGGGGAACGGTGAGAGATGGACATTGTGTAGGGGGAACAGAGGGAGATGGACAATGTGTATGGGGAACGGAGGGAGATGGACAATGTGTATGGGGAACAGAGGGAGATGGACTGTGTAGGGGAATGGAGGGAGATGGACCTTTGTGTACGGGGAATGGAGGGAGATGGACATTGTGTACGGGGAACCGAGGGAGATGGACATTGTGTATGGTGAAAGGAGGGAGATGGACATTGTGTACGGAGAATGGAGGGAGATGGACATTGTGTACGGGGAACGGAGGGAGATGGACATTGTGTTTGGGGAACGGAGGGAGATGGACATTGTGTATGAGGAACAGAGGGAGATGGGCATTGTGTACGGGGAATGGAAGGAGATGGACATTGTATACGGGGAACAGAGGGAAATGGAGACTGTGTACGGGGAACTGAGGGAGATGGACATTGTTTACGGGGAACTGAGTGAGATGGACATTGTGAATGGGGAATGGGGGGAGATGGACATTCTGTACGGGGAATGGAGGGAGATGGACATTGTGTATGAGGAACAGTGGGAGATGGACATTGAGTATGGGGAACAGAGGGAGATGGACGTTGTGTACGGGGAACAGAGGGAGATGGAGATTGTGTACGGGGAACGGGGGGAGATGGACATTGTGCATGGGGAACGGAGGGAAATGGACATTGTGTACGGGGATTGGAGGGAAATGGACATTGTGTACGGGGAACGGAGGGAGATGGACCTTGTGTACGGGGAACAGAGGGAGATGGACACTGTGTTCGGGGAACGGAGGGAGATGGACATTGTGTACGGGGAAGGGAGGGAGATGGACATTGTGTACGGGGAACAGAGGGAGATGGACATTGTGTATGGGGAACGGAGGGAGGTGGACATTGTGTACGGGGAATGGAGGGAGATGGGCATTGTGTACGGCGAACGGAGGGAGATGGACATTGTGTTTGGGGAATGGAGGGAGATGGACATTGTGTACAGGGAACAGAGGGAGATGGACATTGTGTACGGGGAACAGAGGGAGATGGTCACTGTGTTCGGGGAATGGAGGGAGATGGACACTGTGTACGGGGAACAGAGGGAGATGGACACTGTGTTCGGGGAACGGAGGGAGATGGACATTGTGTACGGGGAACGGAGGGAGATGGACATTGTGTACGGGGAACAGAGGGAGATGGACATTGTGTATGGGGAATGGAGGGAGATGGACATTGTGTACGGGGAACGGAGGGAGATGGGCATTGTCTATGGGGAATGGAGGGAGATGGACATTGTGTACGGGGAACGGAGAGAGATGGAGATTGTGTACGGCGAACGGAGGGAGATGGACATTGTGTACAGGGAACAGAGGGAGATGGGCATTGTGTTTGGGGAATGGAGGGAGATGGACATTGTGTACGGGGAATGGAGGGAGATGGACATTGTGTATGGGGAATGGAGGGAGATGGACATTGTGTATAGGGAATGGAGGGAGATGGAGATTGTCTATGGGGAACGGAGAGAGATGGAGATTGTGTACGGGGAACGGAGGGAGATGGGCATTGTGTACGGGGAATGGGGGGAGATGGACATTGTGTATGGGGAAAGGAGGGAGTTGGGCGTTGTGTACGGGGAAATGGAGGGAGCTGGACATTGTGTACGGGTAATGGAGACAGATGGACATTGTGTACAGGGAAAGGAGGGAGATGGACATTGTGTACGGGGAACGGTGAGAGATGGACATTGTGTAGGGGGAACAGAGGGAGATGGACAATGTGTATGGGGAACAGAGGGAGATGGACTGTGTAGGGGAATGGAGGGAGATGGTCATTGTGTACGGGGAACCGGGGGAGATGGACATTGTGTACGGGGAATGGAGGGAGATGGACATTGTGTACAGGGAACAGAGGGAGATGGACATTGTGTACGGGGAACCGAGGGAGATGGACATTGTGTATGGTGAAAGGAGGGAGATGGACATTGTGTACGGAGAATGGAGGGAGATGGACATTGTGTACGGGGAACGGAGGGAGATGGACATTGTGTATGGGGAACGGAGGGAGATGGACATTGTGTATGAGGAACAGAGGGAGATGGGCATTGTGTACGGGGAATGGAAGGAGATGGACATTGTATACGGGGAACAGAGGGAAATGGAGATTGTGTACGGGGAACTGAGGGAGATGGACATTGTTTACGGGGAACTGAGTGAGATGGACATTGTGTATGGGGAATGGGGGGAGATGGACATACTGTACGGGGAATGGAGGGAGATGGACATTGTGTATGAGGAACAGTGGGAGATGGACTGTGTAGGGGAATGGAGGGAGATGGTCATTGTGTACGGGGAATGGAGGGAGATGGACATTGTGTACGGGGATTGGAGGGAAATGGACATTGTGTACGGGGAACGGAGTGAGATGGACATTGTGTACGGGGAACAGAGGGAGATGGACACTGTGTTCGGGGAACGGAGGGAGATGGACATTGTGTACGGGGAAGGGAGGGAGATGGACATTGTGTACGGGGAACAGAGGGAGATGGACATTGTGTACGGGGAACGGAGGGAGGTTGACATTGTGTATGGGGAACAGAGGGAGATGGACCTTGTGTACAGGGAACAGAGGGAGATGGACATTGTGTTCGGGGAACGGAGGGAGATGGACATTGTGTACGGGGAACGGAGGGAGATGGACATTGTGTATGGGGAACGGAGGGAGATGGACATTGTGTACCGGGAACAGAGGGAGATGGACACTGTGTTCGGGGAACGGAGGGAGATGGACATTGTGTACGGGGAACGGAGGGAGATGGACATTGTGTACGGGGAACAGAGGGAGATGGACATTGTGTACGTGGAACGGAGAGAGGTGGACATTGTGTACGGGGAACGGAGGGAGATGGGCATTGTGTATGGGGAATGGAGGGAGATGGACATTGTGTACGGGGAACGGAGAGAGATGGAGATTGTTTACGGCGAACGGAGGGAGATGGACATTGTGTACAGGGAACAGAGGGAGATGGGCATTGTGTTTGGGTAATGGAGGGAGATGGACATTGTGTACGGGGAATGGAGGGAGATGGACATTGTGTATGGGGAATGGAGGGACATGGATATTGTGTATGGGGAATGGAGGGAGATGGAGATTGTCTATGGGGAACGGAGAGAGATGGAGATTGTGTACGGGGAACGGAGGGAGATGGGCATTGTGTACGGGGAATGGGGGGAGATGGACATTGTGTATGGGGAAAGGAGGGAGATGGGCGTTGTGTACGGGGAAATGGAGGGAGCTGGACATTGTGTATGGGTAATGGAGACAGATGGACATTGTGTACAGGGAAAGGAGGGAGATGGACATTGTGTACGGGGAACGGTGAGAGATGGACATTGTGTAGGGGGAACAGAGGGAGATGGACAATGTGTATGGGGAACAGAGGGAGATGGACTGTGTAGGGGAATGGAGGGAGATGGTCATTGTGTACGGGGAACCGGGGGAGATGGACATTGTGTACGGGGAATGGAGGGAGATGGACATTGTGTACAGGGAACAGAGGGAGATGGACATTGTGTACGGGGAACCGAGGGAGATGGACATTGTGTATGGTGAAAGGAGGGAGATTGACATTGTGTACGGAGAATGGAGGGAGATGGACATTGTGTACGGGGAACGGAGGGAGATGGACATTGTGTATGGGGAACGGAGGGAGATGGACATTGTGTATGAGGAACAGAGGGAGATGGGCATTGTGTACGGGGAATGGAAGGAGATGGACATTGTATACGGGGAACAGAGGGAAATGGAGATTGTGTACGGGGAACTGAGGGAGATGGACATTGTTTACGGGGAACTGAGTGAGATGGACATTGTGTATGGGGAATGGGGGGAGATGGACATTCTGTACGGGGAATGGAGGGAGATGGACATTGTGTATGAGGAACAGTGGGAGATGGACTGTGTAGGGGAATGGAGGGAGATGGTCATTGTGTACGGGGAATGGAGGGAGATGGACATTGTGTACGGGGAATTGAGGGAGATGGACATTGTGTACAGGGAACAGAGTGAGATGGACATTGTGTACGGGGAACCGGGGGAGATGGACATTGTGTACGGGGAATGGAGGGAGATGGACATTGTGTACGGGGAATGGAGGGAGATGGACATTGTGTACGGGGAACCGAGGGAGATGGACATTGTGTATGGTGAAAGGAGGGAGATGGACATTGTGTACGGGGAATGGAGGGAGATGGACATTGTGTACAGGGAACAGAGGCAGATGGACATTGTGTACGGGGAACCGAGGGAGATGGACATTGTGTATGGTGAAAGGAGGGAGATGGACATTGTTTACGGGGAATGGAGGGAGATGGACATTGTGTATGGGGAACGAAGGGAGATGGACATTGTGTATGAGGAACAGAGGGAGATGGGCATTGTGTACGGGGAATGGAAGGAGATGGACATTGTATACGGGGAACAGAGGGAAATGGAGATTGTGTACGGGGAACTGAGGGAGATGGACATTGTTTACGGGGAACTGAGTGAGATGGACATTGTGTATGGGGAATGGTGGAGATGGACATTCTGTACGGGGAATGGAGGGAGATGGACATTGTGTATGAGGAACAGTGGGAGATGGACATTGAGTATGGGGAACAGAGGGAGATGAACGTTGTGTACGGGGAACAGAGGGAGATGGACATTGTGTACGGGGAACAGAGGGAGATGGACACTGTGTTCGGGGAACGGAGGGAGATGGACATTGTGTACGGGGAACGGAGGGAGATGGACATTGTGTATGGGGAACGGAGGGAGATGGACATTGTGTATGAGGAACAGAGGGAGATGGGCATTGTGTACGGGGAATGGAAGGAGATGGACATTGTATACGGGGAACAGAGGGAAATGGAGATTGTGTACGGGGAACTGAGGGAGATGGACATTGTTTACGGGGAACTGAGTGAGATGGACATTGTGTATGGGGAATGGGGGGAGATGGACATTCTGTACGGGGAATGGAGGGAGATGGACATTGTGTATGAGGAACAGTGGGAGATGGACTGTGTAGGGGAATGGAGGGAGATGGTCATTGTGTACGGGGAATGGAGGGAGATGGACATTGTGTACGGGGAATTGAGGGAGATGGACATTGTGTACAGGGAACAGAGTGAGATGGACATTGTGTACGGGGAACCGGGGGAGATGGACATTGTGTACGGGGAATGGAGGGAGATGGACATTGTGTACAGGGAACAGAGGCAGATGGACATTGTGTACGGGGAACCGAGGGAGATGGACATTGTGTATGGTGAAAGGAGGGAGATGGACATTGTGTACGGGGAATGGAGGGAGATGGACATTGTGTACAGGGAACAGAGGCAGATGGACATTGTGTACGGGGAACCGAGGGAGATGGACATTGTGTATGGTGAAAGGAGGGAGATGGACATTGTTTACGGGGAATGGAGGGAGATGGACATTGTGTATGGGGAACGAAGGGAGATGGACATTGTGTATGAGGAACAGAGGGAGATGGGCATTGTGTACGGGGAATGGAAGGAGATGGACGTTGTGTACAGGGAACAGAGGGAGATGGGCATTGTGTACGGGGAATGGAAGGAGATGGACATTGTATACGGGGAACAGAGGGAAATGGAGATTGTGTACGGGGAACTGAGGGAGATGGACATTGTTTACGGGGAACTGAGTGAGATGGACATTGTGTATGGGGAATGGTGGAGATGGACATTCTGTACGGGGAATGGAGGGAGATGGACATTCTGTATGAGGAACAGTGGGAGATGGACATTGAGTATGGGGAACAGAGGGAGATGAACGTTGTGTACGGGGAACAGAGGGAGATGGACATTGTGTACGGGGAACAGAGGGAGATGGACACTGTGTATGGTGAAAGGAGGGAGATGGACATTGTTTACGGGGAATGGAGGGAGATGGACATTGTGTATGGGGAACGAAGGGAGATGGACATTGTGTATGAGGAACAGAGGGAGATGGGCATTGTGTACGGGGAATGGAAGGAGATGGACATTGTATACGGGGAACAGAGGGAAATGGAGATTGTGTACGGGGAACTGAGGGAGATGGACATTGTTTACGGGGAACTGAGTGAGATGGACATTGTGTATGGGGAATGGTGGAGATGGACATTCTGTACGGGGAATGGAGGGAGATGGACATTGTGTATGAGGAACAGTGGGAGATGGACATTGAGTATGGGGAACAGAGGGAGATGAACGTTGTGTACGGGGAACAGAGGGAGATGGACATTGTGTACGGGGAACAGAGGGAGATGGACACTGTGTTCGGGGAACGGAGGGAGATGGACATTGTGTACGGGGAACGGAGGGAGATGGACATTGTGTATGGGGAACGGAGGGAGATGGACATTGTGTATGAGGAACAGAGGGAGATGGGCATTGTGTACGGGGAATGGAAGGAGATGGACACTGTGTTCGGGGAACTGAGGGAGATGGACATTGTTTACGGGGAACTGAGTGAGATGGACATTGTGTATGGGGAATGGGGGGAGATGGACATTCTGTACGGGGAATGGAGGGAGATGGACATTGTGTATGAGGAACAGTGGGAGATGGACTGTGTAGGGGAATGGAGGGAGATGGTCATTGTGTACGGGGAATGGAGGGAGATGGACATTGTGTACGGGGAATTGAGGGAGATGGACATTGTGTACAGGGAACAGAGTGAGATGGACATTGTGTACGGGGAACCGGGGGAGATGGACATTGTGTACGGGGAATGGAGGGAGATGGACATTGTGTACAGGGAACAGAGGCAGATGGACATTGTGTACGGGGAACCGAGGGAGATGGACATTGTGTATGGTGAAAGGAGGGAGATGGACATTGTGTACGGGGAATGGAGGGAGATGGACATTGTGTACAGGGAACAGAGGCAGATGGAATTGTGTACGGGGAACCGAGGGAGATGGACATTGTGTATGGTGAAAGGAGGGAGATGGACATTGTTTACGGGGAATGGAGGGAGATGGACATTGTGTATGGGGAACGAAGGAAGATGGACATTGTGTATGAGGAACAGAGGGAGATGGGCATTGTGTACGGGGAATGGAAGGAGATGGACATTGTATACGGGGAACAGAGGGAAATGGAGATTGTGTACGGGGAACTGAGGGAGATGGACATTGTTTACGGGGAACTGAGTGAGATGGACATTGTGTATGGGGAATGGTGGAGATGGACATTCTGTACGGGGAATGGAGGGAGATGGACATTGTGTACGGGGAACAGAGGGAGATGGACATTGTGTACGGGGAACGGAGAGAGGTGGACATTGTGTACGGGGAATGGAGGGAGATGGACATTGTGTACGGGGAACAGAGGGAGATGGACACTGTGTTCGGGGAACGGAGGGAGATGGACATTGTGTACGGGGAACGGAGGGAGATGGACATTGTGTACGGGGAACAGAGGGAGATGGACATTGTGTACGGGGAACGGAGAGAGGTGGACATTGTGTACGGGGAATGGAGGGAGATGGGCTTTGTGTACGGCGAACGGAGGGAGATGGACATTGTGTACAGGGAACAGAGGGAGATGGACATTGTGTTTGGGGAATGGAGGGAGATGGACATTGTGTACGGGGAATGGGGGGAGATGGACATTGTGTATGGGGAAAGGAGGGAGATGGGCGCTGTGTACGGGGGAATGGAGGGAGATGGACATTGTGTACAGGGAACAGAGGGAGATGGACATTGTGTACGCGGAATGCGGGGAGATGGACATTGTGCATGGGGAACGGAGGGAGATGGACATTGTGTACGGGGAACGGAGGGAGATGGACATTGTGTACGCAGAACGGAGGAAGATGGACATTGTGTACGGAGAATGGAGGGAGATGGACATTGTGTACGGGGAACAGAGGGAGATGGACATTGTGTACGGGAAACAGAGGGAGATGGACATTGTGTTCGGGGAACGGAGGGAGATGGACATTGTGTACGGGGAACGGACGGAGATGGACATTGTGTACGGGGAATGAAGGGAGATGGACATTGTGTACGGGGAATGGGGGGAGATGGACATTGTGTATGGGGAAAGGAGGGAGATGGGCGCTGTGTACGGGGACATGGAGGGAGCTGGACATTGTGTACGGGTAATGGAGACAGATGGACATTGTGTACGGGGAAACGAGGGAGATGGACATTGTGTACGGGGAACGGTGAGAGATGGACATAGTGTAGGGGGAACAGAGGGAGATGGACAATGTGTATGGGGAACAGAGGGAGATGGACAATGTGTATGGGGAACAGAGGGAGATGGACTGTGTAGGGGAATGGAGGGAGATGGTCATTGTGTACGGGGAATGGAGGGAGATGGACATTGTGTACAGGGAACCGACGGAGCTGGACATTGTGGACAGGGAACGGAGGGAGATGGACATTGTGTATGGGCAACGGAGGGAGATGGACATTGTGTATGAGGAACAGAGGGAGATGGACATTGTGTACGGGGAATGGAAGGAGATGGACATTGTGTACGGGGAACAAAGGGAGATGGAGATTGTGTACGGGGAACGGGGGGAGATGGACAGTGTGTACGGGGAACAGAGGGAAATGGACATTGTGTACGGGGAATGGAGGGAGATGGACATTGTGTACGGGGAACTGAGGGAGATGGACATTGTGTATGGGGAATGGGGGGAGATGGACATTCTGTATGGGGAATGGAGGGTGAAGGACATTGTGCATGGGGAACGGAGGGAGATGGACATTGTGTATGGGGAATGGGTGGAGATGGACATTCTGTACGGGGAATGGAGGGTGATGGACATTGTGCATGGGGAACGGTGGGAGATGTACATTGTGTACGGGGAACGGAGGGAGATGGACATTGTGTACGCAGAACGGAGGGAGATGGACATTGTGTACGCGGAATGCGGGGAGATTGGCATTGTGTACGGGGAACGGAGGGAGATGGACATTGTGTACGCAGAACGGAGGGAGATGGACATTGTGTACGCGGAATGGGGGGAGATTGGCATTGTGTACGGGGAACGGAGGGAGATGGACATTGTGTACAGGGAACAGACGTAGATGGACATTGTGTACGGGGAACGGAGGGAGATGGACAAGGTGTACGGGGAAAGGAGAGAGATGGACATTGTGTACGGGGAATGGAGGGAGATGGACATTGTACATGGGGAAAAAAGGGAGATGGGCGTTGTGTACGGGGAAATGGAGGGAGCTGGACATTGTGTACGGGTAATGGAGACAGATGGACATTGTGTACGTGGAAAGGAGGGAGATGGACATTGTGTACAGGGAACGGTGAGAGATGGACATTGTGTACAGGGAACGGAGAGAGATGGACATTGTGTACGCGGAATGCGGGGAGATGGACATTGTGCATGGGGAACGGAGGGAGATGGACATTGTGTACGGGGAACGGAGGGAGATGGACATTGTGTACGCAGAACGGAGGAAGATGGACATTGTGTACGGAGAATGGAGGGAGATGGACATTGTGTACGGGGAACAGAGGGAGATGGACATTGTGTACGGGAAACAGAGGGAGATGGACATTGTGTTCGGGGAACGGAGGGAGATGGACATTGTGTACGGGGAACGGACGGAGATGGACATTGTGTACGGGGAATGAAGGGAGATGGACATTGTGTACGGGGAATGGGGGGAGATGGACATTGTGTATGGGGAAAGGAGGGAGATGGGCGCTGTGTACGGGGACATGGAGGGAGCTGGACATTGTGTACGGGTAATGGAGACAGATGGACATTGTGTACGGGGAAACGAGGGAGATGGACATTGTGTACGGGGAACGGTGAGAGATGGACATAGTGTAGGGGGAACAGAGGGAGATGGACAATGTGTATGGGGAACAGAGGGAGATGGACAATGTGTATGGGGAACAGAGGGAGATGGACTGTGTAGGGGAATGGAGGGAGATGGTCATTGTGTACGGGGAATGGAGGGAGATGGACATTGTGTACAGGGAACCGACGGAGCTGGACATTGTGGACAGGGAACGGAGGGAGATGGACATTGTGTATGGGCAACGGAGGGAGATGGACATTGTGTATGAGGAACAGAGGGAGATGGACATTGTGTACGGGGAATGGAAGGAGATGGACATTGTGTACGGGGAACAAAGGGAGATGGAGATTGTGTACGGGGAACGGGGGGAGATGGACAGTGTGTACGGGGAACAGAGGGAAATGGACATTGTGTACGGGGAATGGAGGGAGATGGACATTGTGTACGGGGAACTGAGGGAGATGGACATTGTGTATGGGGAATGGGGGGAGATGGACATTCTGTACGGGGAATGGAGGGTGAAGGACATTGTGCATGGGGACCGGAGGGAGATGGACATTGTGTATGGGGAATGGGGGGAGATGGACATTCTGTACGGGGAATGGAGGGTGATGGACATTGTGCATGGGGAACGGTGGGAGATGTACATTGTGTACGGGGAACGGAGGGAGATGGACATTGTGTACGCAGAACGGAGGGAGATGGACATTGTGTACGCGGAATGCGGGGAGATGGACATTGTGCATGGGGAACGGAGGGAGATGGACATTGTGTACGGGGAACGGAGGGAGATGGACATTGTGTACGCAGAACGGAGGGAGATGGACATTGTGTACGCGGAATGGGGGGAGATTGGCATTGTGTATGGGGAACGGAGGGAGATGGACATTGTGTACAGGGAACAGACGTAGATGGACATTGTGTACGGGGAACGGAGGGAGATGGACAAGGTGTACGGGGAACGGAGAGAGATGGACATTGTGTACGGGGAATGGAGGGAGATGGACATTGTACATGGGGAAAAAAGGGAGATGGGCGTTGTGTACGGGGAAATGGAGGGAGCTGGACATTGTGTACGGGTAATGGAGACAGATGGACATTGTGTACGTGGAAAGGAGGGAGATGGACATTGTGTACAGGGAACTGTGAGAGATGGACATTGTGTACAGGGAACGGAGAGAGATGGACATTTTGTACGGGGAACAGAGAGAGATGGACATTGTGTATGAGGAAAAGAGGGAGATGAACTGTGTAGGGGAATGGAGGGAGATGGTCATTGTGTACGGGGAATGGAGGGAGATGGACATTGTGTACGGGGAATTGAGGGAGATGGACATTGTGTACCGGGAACAGAGTGAGATGGACATTGTGTACGGGGAACCGGGGGAGATGGACATTGTGTACAGGGAATGGAGGGAGATGGACATTGTGTACAGGGAACAGAGGCAGATGGACATTGTGTACGGGGAACCGAGGGAGATGGACATTGTGTATGGTGAAAGGAGGGAGATGGACATTGTGTACGGGGAATGGAGGGAGATGGACATTGTGTACAGGGAACAGAGGCAGATGGACATTGTGTACGGGGAACCGAGGGAGATGGACATTGTGTATGGTGAAAGGAGGGAGATGGACATTGTTTACGGGGAATGGAGGGAGATGGACATTGTGTATGGGGAACGGAGGGAGATGGACATTGTGTATGAGGAACAGAGGGAGATGGGCATTGTGTACGGGGAATGGAAGGAGATGGACATTGTATACGGGGAACAGAGGGAAATGGAGATTGTGTACGGGGAACTGAGGGAGATGGACATTGTTTACGGGGAACTGAGTGAGATGGACATTGTGTATGGGGAATGGGGGGAGATGGACATTCTGTACGGGGAATGGAGGGAGATGGACATTGTGTATGAGGAACAGTGGGAGATGGACATTGAGTATGGGGAACAGAGGGAGATGAACGTTGTGTACGGGGAACAGAGGGAGATGGAGATTGTGTACGGGGAACGGGGGGAGTTGGACATTGTGTACGGGGATTGGAGGGAAATGGACATTGTGTACGGGGAACGGAGGGAGATGGACATTGTGTACGGGGAACGGAGGGAGATGGACACTGTGTTCGGGGAACGGAGGGAGATGGACATTGTGTACGGGGAACGGAGGGAGATGGACATTGTGTACGGGGAACAGAGGGAGATGGACATTGTGTACGGGGAACGGAGAGAGGTGGACATTGTGTACGGGGATTGGAGGGAGATGGACATTGTGTACGGGGAACGGAGGGAGATGGACATTGTGTACGGGGAACGGAGGGAGATGGACATTGTGTACGGGGAACAGAGGGAGATGGACATTGTGTACGCGGAATGCGGGGAGATGGACATTGTGCATGGGGTACGGAGGGAGATGGACATTGTGTACGGGGAACGGAGGGAGATGGACATTGTGTTTGGGGAATGGAGGGAGATGGGCATTGTGTACGGCGAACGGAGGGAGATGGACATTGTGTACGGGGAACAGAGGGAGATGGACATTGTGTACGGGGAATGGAGGGAGATGGGCATTGTGTACGGGGAACGGAGAGAGATGCACATTGTGTACGGGGAATGGAGGGAGATGGACATTGTGTACGGGGAATGGAGGGAGATGGACATTGTCTATGGGCAACGGAGAGAGATGGAGATTGTGTACGGGGAACGGAGGGAGATGGGCATTGTGTACGGGGAACGGAGGGAGATGGACATTGTGTATGGGGAATGGAGAGAGATGGACATTGTCTATGGGGAACGGAGAGAGATGGAGATTGTGTACGGGGAACGGAGGGAGATGGACATTGTGTACGGGGAACGGAGGGAGATGGACATTCTGTATGGGGATCGGAGGGAGATGGACATTGTGTATGGGGAACGGAGGGAGATGGACATTGTGTATGGGGAACGGAGGGAGATGGACATTGTGTACGGGGAACGGAGGGAGATGGAGATTGTGCAGGGGGAAAGGAGGGAGATGGGCGTTGTGTACGGGGAAATGGAGGGAGCTGGACGTTGTGTACGGGTAATGGAGACAGGTGGACATTGTGTCCGGGGAAAGGTGGGAGATGGACATTGTGTACGGGGAACGGTGAGAGATGGACATTGTGTACGGGGAACGGAGAGAGATGGACATTGTGTACGGGGAATGGAGGACGATGGACCTGGTGTACGGGGAACAGAGGGAGATGGACATTGTGTACGGGGAACAGAGGGAGATGGACATTGTGTACGGGGAACGGTGAGAGATGGACATTGTGTACGGGGAATGGAGGACGATGGACCGTGTGTACGGGGAACAGAGGGAGTTGGACATTGTGTACGGGGAACAGAGGGAGATGGACACTGTGTTCGGGGAATGGAGGGAGATGGACATTGTGTACGGGGAACGGAGGGAGATGGACATTGTGTACGGGGAACAGAGGGAGATGGACATTGTGTACGGGGAACGGAGAGAGGTGGACATTGTGTACGGGGAATGGAGGACGATGGACCTGGTGTACGGGGAACAGAGGGAGATGGACATTGTGTACGGGGAACAGAGGGAGATGGACCTTGTGTACGGGGAACGGAGGGAGATGGACATTGTGTACGGGGAATGGAGGGAAATGCACATTGTGTACAGGGAACAGAGGGAGATGGACATTGTGTTTGGGGAATGGAGGGAGATGGACATTGTGTACGGCGAACGGAGGGAGATGGACATTGTGTACGGGGAACAGAGGGAGATGGACATTGTGTACGGGGAACGGAGAGAGGTGGAGATTGTGTACGGGGAATGGAGGGAGATGGAGATTGTGTACGGCGAACGGAGGGAGATGGACATTGTATACGGGGAACGGAGAGAGATGGAGATTGTGTACGGGGAACGGAGGGATTTGGGCATTGTGTACGGGGAACGGAGGGAGATGGACATTGTGTATGGGGAATGGAGGGAGATGGACATTGTGTACGGCGAATGGAGGGAGATGGACATTGTCTATGGGGAACGGAGAGAGATGGAGATTGTGTACGGGGAACGGAGGGAGATGGGCATTGTGTACGGGGAACGGAGGGAGATGGACATTGTGTATGGGGAATGGAGGGAGATGGACATTGTCTATGGGGAACGGAGAGAGATGGAGATTGTGTACGGGGAACGGAGGGAGATGGACATTGTGTACGGGGAACGGAGGGAGATGGACATTGTGTATGGGGATTGGAGGGAGATGGACATTGTGTACGGGGAACGGTGAGAGATGGACATTGTGTACAGGGAACGAAGGGAGATGGACATTGTGTTTCGGGAACGGAGGGAGATGGACATTGTGTACGGGGAACGGAGAGTGTTGCTCATGGTGTATGGGGAACAGAGGGAGATGGTCAATGTGTAGGGGGAACAGAGGGAGATTGACAATGTGTATGGGGAACAGAGGGAGATGGACAATGTGTATGGGGAACAGAGGAAGATGGACTGTGTAGGGGAATGGAGGGAGATGGTCATTGTGTACGGGGAAAGGAGGGTGATGGATATTGTGTACAGGGAACGGAGGGAGATGGACATTGTGTATGGGGAACGGAGGGAGATGGACATTGTGTATGAGGAACAGAGGGAGATGGACATTGTGTACGGGGATTGGAAGGAGATGGACATTGTGTACGGGGAACTGAGGGAGATGGACATTGTTTACGGGGAACTGAGTGAGATGGACATTGTGTATGGGGAATGGGGGGAGATGGACATTCTGTACGGGGAATGGAGGGAGATGGACATTGTGTATGAGGAACAGTGGGAGATGGACATTGAGTATGGGGAACAGAGGGAGATGAACGTTGTGTACGGGGAACAGAGGGAGATGGAGATTGTGTACGGGGAACGGGGGGAGTTGGACATTGTGTACGGGGATTGGAGGGAAATGGACATTGTGTACGGGGAACGGAGGGAGATGGACATTGTGTACGGGGAACGGAGGGAGATGGACACTGTGTTCGGGGAACGGAGGGAGATGGACATTGTGTACGGGGAACGGAGGGAGATGGACATTGTGTACGGGGAACAGAGGGAGATGGACATTGTGTACGGGGAACGGAGAGAGGTGGACATTGTGTACGGGGATTGGAGGGAGATGGACATTGTGTACGGGGAACGGAGGGAGATGGACATTGTGTACGGGGAACAGAGGGAGATGGACATTGTGTACGCGGAATGCGGGGAGATGGACATTGTGCATGGGGTACGGAGGGAGATGGACATTGTGTACGGGGAACGGAGGGAGATGGACATTGTGTTTGGGGAATGGAGGGAGATGGGCATTGTGTACGGCGAACGGAGGGAGATGGACATTGTGTACGGGGAACAGAGGGAGATGGACATTGTGTACGGGGAATGGAGGGAGATGGGCATTGTGTACGGGGAACGGAGAGAGATGCACATTGTGTACGGGGAATGGAGGGAGATGGACATTGTGTACGGGGAATGGAGGGAGATGGACATTGTCTATGGGCAACGGAGAGAGATGGAGATTGTGTACGGGGAACGGAGGGAGATGGGCATTGTGTACGGGGAACGGAGGGAGATGGACATTGTGTATGGGGAATGGAGAGAGATGGACATTGTCTATGGGGAACGGAGAGAGATGGAGATTGTGTACGGGGAACGGAGGGAGATGGACATTGTGTACGGGGAACGGAGGGAGATGGACATTCTGTATGGGGATTGGAGGGAGATGGACATTGTGTATGGGGAACGGAGGGAGATGGACATTGTGTATGGGGAACGGAGGGAGATGGACATTGTGTACGGGGAACGGAGGGAGATGGAGATTGTGCAGGGGGAAAGGAGGGAGATGGGCGTTGTGTACGGGGAAATGGAGGGAGCTGGACGTTGTGTACGGGTAATGGAGACAGGTGGACATTGTGTCCGGGGAAAGGTGGGAGATGGACATTGTGTACGGGGAACGGTGAGAGATGGACATTGTGTACGGGGAACGGAGAGAGATGGACATTGTGTACGGGGAATGGAGGACGATGGACCTGGTGTACGGGGAACAGAGGGAGATGGACATTGTGTACGGGGAACAGAGGGAGATGGACATTGTGTACGGGGAACGGTGAGAGATGGACATTGTGTACGGGGAATGGAGGACGATGGACCGTGTGTACGGGGAACAGAGGGAGTTGGACATTGTGTACGGGGAACAGAGGGAGATGGACACTGTGTTCGGGGAATGGAGGGAGATGGACATTGTGTACGGGGAACGGAGGGAGATGGACATTGTGTACGGGGAACAGAGGGAGATGGACATTGTGTACGGGGAACGGAGAGAGGTGGACATTGTGTACGGGGAATGGAGGACGATGGACCTGGTGTACGGGGAACAGAGGGAGATGGACATTGTGTACGGGGAACAGAGGGAGATAGACCTTGTGTACGGGGAACGGAGGGAGATGGACATTGTGTACGGGGAATGGAGGGAAATGCACATTGTGTACAGGGAACAGAGGGAGATGGACATTGTGTTTGGGGAATGGAGGGAGATGGACATTGTGTACGGCGAACGGAGGGAGATGGACATTGTGTACGGGGAACAGAGGGAGATGGACATTGTGTACGGGGAACGGAGAGAGGTGGAGATTGTGTACGGGGAATGGAGGGAGATGGAGATTGTGTACGGCGAACGGAGGGAGATGGACATTGTATACGGGGAACGGAGAGAGATGGAGATTGTGTACGGGGAACGGAGGGATTTGGGCATTGTGTACGGGGAACGGAGGGAGATGGACATTGTGTATGGGGAATGGAGGGAGATGGACATTGTGTACGGCGAATGGAGGGAGATGGACATTGTCTATGGGGAACGGAGAGAGATGGAGATTGTGTACGGGGAACGGAGGGAGATGGACATTGTGTACGGGGAACGGAGGGAGATGGACATTGTGTATGGGGATTGGAGGGAGATGGACATTGTGTACGGGGAACGGTGAGAGATGGACATTGTGTACAGGGAACGAAGGGAGATGGACATTGTGTTTCGGGAACGGAGGGAGATGGACATTGTGTACGGGGAACGGAGAGTGTTGCTCATGGTGTATGGGGAACAGAGGGAGATGGTCAATGTGTAGGGGGAACAGAGGGAGATTGACAATGTGTATGGGGAACAGAGGGAGATGGACAATGTGTATGGGGAACAGAGGAAGATGGACTGTGTAGGGGAATGGAGGGAGATGGTCATTGTGTACGGGGAAAGGAGGGTGATGGATATTGTGTACAGGGAACGGAGGCAGATGGACATTGTGTATGGGGAACGGAGGGAGATGGACATTGTGTATGAGGAACAGAGGGAGATGGACATTGTGTACGGGGATTGGAAGGAGATGGACATTGTGTACGGGGAACAGAGGGAAATGGAGATTGTGTACGGGGAACGGGGGGAGATGGACAGTGTATACGGGGAACGGAGGGAAATGGACATTGTGTATGGGGAATGGGGGAGATGGACATTCTCAACGGGGAATGGAGGGTGATGGACATTGTGCATGGGGAACGGAGGGAGATGGACATTGTGTACGCGGAATTGAGGGAGATGGATATTGTGCATGGGGAACGGAGGGAGATGGACATTGTGTACGCGGAACTTAGGGAGATGGACATTGTGTACGCGGAATGGGGGGAGATTGGCATTGTGTATCGGGAACGGAGGGAGATGGACATTGTGTACAGGGAACAGAGGGAAATGGAGATTGTGTACGGGGAACGGGGGGAGATGGACAGTGTATACGGGGAACGGAGGGAAATGGACATTGTGTACGGGGAATGGAGGGAGATGGACATTGTGTAAGGGGAACTGAGGGAGATGGACATTGTGTATGGGGAATGGGGGGAGATGGACATTCTGTACGGGGAATGGAGGGAGATGGACGTTGTGTACGGGGAACAGAGGGAGATGGAGATTGTGTACGGGGAACGGGGGGAGATGGACATTGTGTATGGGGAACGGAGGGAAATGAACATTGTGTACGGGGAATGGAGGGAGATGGACATTGTGTACGGGGAAATGAGGGAGATGGACATTGTGTATGGGGAATGGGGGAGATGGACATTCTCAACGGGGAATGGAGGGTGATGGACATTGTGTACGGGGAAATGGAGGGAGCTGGACATTGTGCATGGGGAACGGAGGGAGATGGACATTGTGTACGCGGAATTGAGGGAGATGGATATTGTGCATGGGGAACGGAGGGAGATGGACATTGTGTACGCGGAACTTAGGGAGATGGACATTGTGTACGCGGAATGGGGGGAGATTGGCATTGTGTATCGGGAACGGAGGGAGATGTACATTGTGTACAGGGAACAGAGGGAGATGGACATTGTGTTCGGGGAACGGAGGGAGATGGACATTGTGTACGGGGAACGGAGGGAGATGGACATTGTGTACGGGGAACGGAGAGAGATGGACATTGTGTACGGGGAACGGAGGGAGATGGACATTGTGTACAGGGAACAGAGGGAGATGGACATTGTATACGGGGAATGGAGGGAGATGGACATTGTGTACGGGGAATGGAGGGAGATGGACATTGTGTACGGGGAATGGGGGGAGATGGACATTGTGTATGGGGAAAGGAGGGAGATTGGTGTTGTGTACGGGGAAATGGAGGGAGCTGGACATTGTGTACGGGTAATGGAGACAGATGGACATTGTGTACGGGGAACGGAGGGAGATGGACATTGTGTACGGGGAACAGAGGGAGATGGACACTGTGTACAGGGAACGGAGTGAGCTGGAGATTGAGTACGGGGAATGGAGGGGGATGGACATTCTGTACGGGGAATGGAGGGTGATGGACATTGTACATGGGGAACGGAGGGAGAGGGACATTGTGTATGGGGAACAGAGGGAGATGGACATTGTGTATGGGGAATGGAGGGAGATGGACATTGAGTACGGGGAATGGAGGGAGATGGACATTGTGTACTGGGAACGGAGGGAGATGGACATTGTGTACGGGGAACAGAGGGAGATGGACATTGTGTACGGGGAACGGAGGGAGATGGACATTGTGTACGGGGAACAGAGGGAGATGGACATTGTATACGGGGAAAGGAGGGAGATGGAGATTGTGTATGGGGAACGGAGGGAGATGGGCATTGTGTATCGGGAATGGAGGGAGAAGGATATTCTGTATGTGGAACGGAGGGAGATGGACATTGTGTACGGGGAACGGAGGGAGATGGACATTGTGTACGGGGAATGGAGGGAAATGGACATTCAGTACGGGGAATGGAGGGTGATGGATATTTTGTACGGGGAATGGAGGGTGATGGATATTGTGTACGGGGAACGGAGATAGGTGGACATTGTGTACGGGGAATGGAGGGAGATGGGCATTGTGTACGGCGAACGGAGGGAGATGGACATTGTGTACGGGGAGCGGAGAGAGGTGGACATTGTGTACGGGGAACGGAGGGAGATGGACATTGTGTACGCGGAATGGGGGGAGATTGGCATTGTGTATCGGGAACGGAGGGAGATGGACATTGTGTACAGGGAACAGAGGGAAATGGAGATTGTGTACGGGGAACGGGGGGAGATGGACAGTGTATACGGGGAACGGAGGGAAATGGACATTGTGTACGGGGAATGGAGGGAGATGGACATTGTGTACGGGGAACTGAGGGAGATGGACATTGTGTATGGGGAATGGGGGGAGATGGACATTCTGTACGGGGAATGGAGGGAGATGGACGTTGTGTACGGGGAACAGAGGGAGATGGAGATTGTGTACGGGGAACGGGGGGAGATGGACATTGTGTATGGGGAACGGAGGGAAATGAACATTGTGTACGGGGAATGGAGGGAGATGGACATTGTGTACGGGGAAATGAGGGAGATGGACATTGTGTATGGGGAATGGGGGAGATGGACATTCTCAACGGGGAATGGAGGGTGATGGACATTGTGCATGGGGAACGGAGGGAGATGGACATTGTGTACGCGGAATTGAGGGAGATGGATATTGTGCATGGGGAACGGAGGGAGATGGACATTGTGTACGCGGAACTTAGGGAGATGGACATTGTGTACGCGGAATGGGGGGAGATTGGCATTGTGTATCGGGAACGGAGGGAGATGTACATTGTGTACAGGGAACAGAGGGAGATGGACATTGTGTTCGGGGAACGGAGGGAGATGGACATTGTGTACGGGGAACGGAGGGAGATGGACATTGTGTACGGGGAATGGAGGGAGATGGACATTGTGTACAGGGAACAGAGGGAGATGGACATTGTGTTTGGGGAATGGAGGGAGATGGGCATTGTGTACGGCGAACGGAGGGAGATGGACATTGTGTACAGGGAACGGAGAGAGATGGAGATTGTGTACGGGGAACGGAGGGAGATGGGCATTGTGTACGGGGAACGGAGGGAGATGGACATTGTGTATGTGGAATGGAGGGAGATGGACATTGTGTATGGGGAACGGAGGGAGATGGACATTGTGTATGGTGAATGGAGGGAGATGGACTGTGTATGGGGAATGGAGGGAGATGGATATTGTCTATGGGGAACGGAGAGAGATGGAGATTGTGTACGGGGAACGGAGGGAGATGGACATTGTGTATGGGGAATGGAGGGAGATGGACATTGTCTATGGGGAACGGAGAGAGATGGAGATTGTGTACGGGGAACGGAGGGAGATGGGCATTGTGTACGGGGAACGGAGGGAGATGGACATTGTGTATGGGGATTGGAGGGAGATGGACATTGTGTATGGGGAACGGAGGGAGATGGACATTGTGTACGGGGAACGGAGGGAGATGGACATTGTGTACGGGGAAATGGAGGGAGCTGGACATTGTGTACGGGTAATGGAGACAGGTGGACATTGTGTACGGGGAAAGGAGGGAGATGGACATTGTGTACGGGGAACGGTGAGAGATGGACATTGTGTACGGGGAACGGAGGGAGATGGACATTGTGTACAGGGAACAGAGAGAGTTGCTCATGGTGCATGGGGAACAGAGGGAGATGGTCAATGTGTAGGGGGAACAGAGGGAGATTGACAATGTGTAGGGGGAACAGAGGGAGATGGAGAATGTGTTTGGGGAACAGAGGGAGATGGACTGTGTAGGGGAATGGAGGGAGATGGTCATTGTGTACAGGGAACAGAGGGAGATGGACATTGTGTACGGGGAATTGAGGGAGATGGACTGTGTAGGGGAATGGAGGGAGATGGTCATTGTGTACAGGGAACAGAGGGAGATGGACATTGTGTACTGGGAAAGGAGGGAGATGGACATTGTGTACGGGGAATTGAGGGAGATGGACATTGTGTATGGGGAACGGAGGGAGATGGACATTGTGTATGGGGAACGGAGGGAGATGGACATTGTGTATGAGGAACAGAGGGAGATGGACATTGTGTACGGGGAATGGAAGGAGATGGACATTGTGTACGGGGAACAGAGGGAAATGCAGATTGTGTACGGGGAACGGGGGGAGATGGACAGTGTATACGGGGAACGGAGGGAAATGGACATTGTGTACGGGGAATGGAGGGAGATGGACATTGTGTACGGGGAACTGAGGGAGATGGACATTGTGTATGGGGAATGGGGGGAGATGGACATTCTGTACGGGGAATGGAGGGAGATGGACGTTGTGTACGGGGAACAGAGGGTGATGGAGATTGTGTACGGGGAACGGGGGGAGATGGACATTGTGTACGGGGAACAGAGGGAGATGGACACTGTGTACGGGGAACGGAGTGAGCTGGAGATTGAGTACGGGGAATGGAGGGGGATGGACATTCTGTACGGGGAATGGAGGGTGATGGACATTGTACATGGGGAACGGAGGGAGAGGGACATTGTGTATGGGGAACAGAGGGAGATGGACATTGTGTATGGGGAATGGAGGGAGATGGACATTGTGTACGGGGAATGGAGGGAGATGGACATTGTGTACTGGGAATGGAGGGAGATGGACATTGTGTACGGGGAACAGAGGGAGATGGACATTGTGTACGGGGAACGGAGGGAGATGGACATTGTGTACTGGGAACGGAGGGAGATGGACATTGTATACGGGGAAAGGAGGGAGATGGAGATTGTGTATGGGGAACGGAGGGAGATGGGCATTGTGTATCGGGAATGGAGGGAGATGGATATTTTGTACGGGGAATGGAGGGTGATGGATATTGTGTACGGGGAACGGAGATAGGTGAACATTGTGTACGGGGAATGGAGGGAGATGGGCATTGTGTACAGCGAACGGAGGGAGATGGACATTGTGTACGGGGAACGGAGAGTGATGGACATTGTGTACGCGGAACGGAGGGAGATGGACATTGTGTACGGGGAACGGAGAGAGGTGGACACTGTGTACGGGGAATGGAGGGAGATGGGCATTGTGTACGGGGAACGGAGAGAGGTGGACACTGTGTACGGGGAATGGAGGGAGATGGACATTGTGTATGGGGAACGGAGGGAGATGGACATTGTGTATGAGGAACAGAGGGAGATGGACATTGTGTACGGGGAATGGAAGGAGATGGACATTGTATACGGGGAAAGGAGGGAGATGGAGATTGTGTATGGGGAACGGAGGGAGATGGGCATTGTGTATCGGGAATGGAGGGAGAAGGATATTCTGTATGGGGAACGGAGGGAGATGGACATTGTGTACGCGGAACGGAGGGAAATGGACATTCTGTACGGGGAATGGAGGGTGATGGATATTTTGTACGGGGAATGGAGGGTGATGGATATTGTGTACGGGGAACGGAGATAGGTGGACATTGTGTACGGGGAATGGAGGGAGATGCGCATTGTGTACAGCGAACGGAGGGAGATGGACATTGTGTACGGGGAACGGAGAGAGATGGACATTGTGTACGCGGAACGGAGGGAGATGGACATTGTGTACGGGGAACGGAGAGAGGTGGACACTGTGTACGGGGAATGGAGGGAGATGGGCATTGTGTACGGCGAACGGAGGGAGATGGAGATTGTGTACAGGGAACAGAGGGAGATGGACATTGTGTACGGGGAATGGAGGGAGATGGACATTGTCTATGGGGAACGGAGAGAGATGGAGATTGTGTACGGGGAACGGAGGGAGATGGACATTGTGTATGGGGAATGGAGGGAGATGGACATTGTGTACGGGGAATGGAGCGAGATGGACATTGTGTATGGGGAATGGAGGGAGATGGACATTGTGTATGGGGATTGGAGGGAGATGGACATTGTGTATGGGGAACGGAGGGAGATGGACATTGTGTACGCGGAATTGAGGGAGATGGATATTGTACATGGGGAACGGAGGGAGATGGACATTGTGTACGCGGAACTTAGGGAGATGGACTGTGTAGGGGAATGGAGGGAGATGGTCATTGTGTACAGGGAACAAAGGGAGATGGACATTGTGTACGGGGAATGGAGGGAGATGGACATTGTGTATGGGGAATGGAGGGAGATGGACATTGTGTATGGGGATTGGAGGGAGATGGACATTGTGTATGGGGAACGGAGGGAGATGGACATTTTGTACGGGGAATGGAGGGAGATGGACATTGTGCATGGGGAACGGAGGGAGATGGACATTGTGTACGCGGAATTGAGGGAGATGGATATTGTGCATGGGGAACGGAGGGAGATGGACATTGTGTACGCGGAACTTAGGGAGATGGACTGTGTAGGGGAATGGAGGGAGATGGTCATTGTTTACAGGGAACAGAGGGAGATGGACATTGTGTACGGGGAATTGAGGGAGATGGACTGTGTAGGGGAATGGAGGGAGATGTTCATTGTGTACAGGGAACAGAGGGAGATGGACATTGTGTACGGGGAAAAGAGGGAGATGGACATTGTGTACGGGGAATTGAGGGAGATGGACATTGTGTATGGGGAACGGAGGGAGATGGACATTGTGTATGGGGAACGGAGGGAGATGGACATTGTGTATGAGGAACAGAGGGAGATGGACATTGTGTACGGGGAATGGAAGGAGATGGACATTGTGTACGGGGAACAGAGGGAAATGGAGATTGTGTACGGGGAACGGGGGGAGATGGACAGTGTATACGGGGAACGGAGGGAAATGGACATTGTGTACGGGGAATGGAGGGAGATGGACATTGTGTATGGGGAACTGAGGGAGATGGACATTGTGTATGGGGAATGGGGGGAGATGGACATTCTGTACGGGGAATGGAGGGTGATGGACGTTGTGTACGGGGAATCGAGGGAGATGGACATTGTGTACGGGGAAATGAGGGAGATGGACATTGTGTATGGGGAATGGGGGAGATGGACATTGTGTATGGGGAACGGAGGGAAATGGACAGTGTGTACGGGGAATCAAGGGAGATGGAAATTATGTACGGGGAAATGAGGGAGATGGACATTGTGTATGGGGAATGGGGGAGATGAACATTCTGTACGGGGAATGGAGGGTGATGGACATTGTGCATGGGGAACGGAGGGAGATGGACATTGTGTACACGGAATTGAGGGAGATGGATATTGTGCATGGGGAACGGAGGGAGATGGACATTGTGTACGCGGAACTTAGGGAGATGGACATTGTGTACGGGGAACGGTGAGAGATGGACATTGTGTACGGGAAACGGAGGGAGATGGACATTGTGTACAGGGAACAGAGAGTGTTGCTCATGGTGCATGGGGAACAGAGGGAGATGGTCAATGTGTAGGGGGAACAGAGGGAGATTGACAAAGTGTAGGGGGAACAGAGGGAGATGGACAATGTGTATGGGGAACAGAGGGAGATGGACTGTGTAGGGGAATGGAGGGAGATGGTCATTGTGTACAGGGAACAGAGGGAGATGGACATTGTGTACGGGGAATTGAGGGAGATGGACTGTATAGGGGAATGGAGGGAAATGGTCATTGTGTACAGGGAACAGAGGGAGATGGACATTGTGTACGGGGAAAAGAGGGAGATGGACATTGTGTACGGGGAATTGAGGGAGATGGACATTGTGTATGGGGAACGGAGGGAGATGGACATTGTGTATGAGGAACAGAGGGAGATGGACATTGTGTACGGGGAATGGAAGGAGATGGACATTGTGTACGGGTAACAGAGGGAAATGGAGATTGTGTATGAGGAACAGAGGGAGATGGACATTGTGTACGGGGAATGGAGGGAGATGGACATTGTGTATGGGGAACGGAGGGAGATGGACATTGTGTATGAGGAACAGAGGGAGATGGACATTGTGTACGGGGAATGGAAGGAGATGGACATTGTGTACGGGGAACAGAGGGAAATGGAGATTGTGTACGGGGAACGGGGGGAGATGGACAGTGTATACTGGGAACGGAGGGAAATGGACATTGTGTACGGGGAATGGAGGGAGATGGACATTGTGTACGGGGAACTGAGGGAGATGGACATTGTGTATGGGGAATGGGGGGAGATGGACATTCTGTACGGGGAATGGAGGGAGATGGACGTTGTGTACGGGGAACAGAGGGAGATGGAGATTGTGTACGGGGAACGGGGGGAGATGGACATTGTGTATGGGGAACGGAGGGAAATGGACAGTGTGTACGGGGAATAGAGGGAGATGGACATTGTGTACGGGGAAATGAGGGAGATGGACATTGTGTATGGGGAATGGGGGAGATGGACATTCTGTACGGGGAATGGAGGGTGATGGACATTGTGCATGGGGAACGGAGGGAGATGGACATTGTGTACGCGGAATTGAGGGAGATGGATATTGTGCATGGGGAACAGAGGGAGATGGACATTGTGTACGCGGAACTTAGGGAGATGGACATTGTGTACGCGGAATGGGGGGAGATTGGCATTGTGTATGGGGAACGGAGGGAGATGGACATTGTGTACAGGGAACAGAGGGAGATGGACATTGTGTTCGGGGAATGGAGGGAGATGGACATTGTGTAAGGGGAACGGAGAGAGATGGACATTGTGTACGGGGAATGGAGGGAGATGGACATTGTGTACGGGGAATGGAGGGAGATGGACATTGTGTACAGGGAACAGAGGGAGTTGGCATTCTGTACGGGGAATGGAGGGAGA
The DNA here is from genome assembly GCF_030144855.1 of Hypanus sabinus. Classification (NCBI taxonomy): domain Eukaryota; kingdom Metazoa; phylum Chordata; class Chondrichthyes; order Myliobatiformes; family Dasyatidae; genus Hypanus; species Hypanus sabinus. The sequence continues at coordinate 49,319 of NW_026779276.1, forward strand.
TGGACATTGTGTACAGGGAATGGGGGGAGATGGACATTGTGTACGGGGAATGGAGGGAGATGGACATTGTGTACGGGGAACGGGGGGAGATGGACATTGTGTACGGGGAACAGAGGGAGATGGACACTGTGTACGGGGAACGGAGTGAGCTGGAGATTGAGTACGGGGAATGGAGGGGGATGGACATTCTGTACGGGGAATGGAGGGTGATGGACATTGTACATGGGGAACGGAGGGAGAGGGACATTGTGTATGGGGAACAGAGGGAGATGGACATTGTGTATGGGGAATGGAGGGAGATGGACATTGTGTACGGGGAATGGAGGGAGATGGACATTGTGTACTGGGAACGGAGGGAGATGGACATTGTGTACGGGGAACAGAGGGAGATGGACATTGTGTACGGGGAACGGAGGGAGATGGACATTGTGTACTGGGAACGGAGGGAGATGGACATTGTATACGGGGAAAGGAGGGAGATGGAGATTGTGTATGGGGAACGGAGGGAGATGGGCATTGTGTATCGGGAATGGAGGGAGATGGATATTTTGTACGGGGAATGGAGGGTGATGGATATTGTGTACGGGGAACGGAGATAGGTGAACATTGTGTACGGGGAATGGAGGGAGATGGGCATTGTGTACAGCGAACGGAGGGAGATGGACATTGTGTACGGGGAACGGAGAGTGATGGACATTGTGTACGCGGAACGGAGGGAGATGGACATTGTGTACGGGGAACGGAGAGAGGTGGACACTGTGTACGGGGAATGGAGGGAGATGGGCATTGTGTACGGCGAACGGAGAGAGGTGGACACTGTGTACGGGGAATGGAGGGAGATGGACATTGTGTATGGGGAACGGAGGGAGATGGACATTGTGTATGAGGAACAGAGGGAGATGGACATTGTGTACGGGGAATGGAAGGAGATGGACATTGTATACGGGGAAAGGAGGGAGATGGAGATTGTGTATGGGGAACGGAGGGAGATGGGCATTGTGTATCGGGAATGGAGGGAGAAGGATATTCTGTACGGGGAATGGAGGGTGATGGATATTTTGTACGGGGAATGGAGGGTGATGGATATTGTGTACGGGGAACGGAGATAGGTGGACATTGTGTACGGGGAATGGAGGGAGATGGGCATTGTGTACAGCGAACGGAGGGAGATGGACATTGTGTACGGGGAACGGAGAGAGATGGACATTGTGTACGCGGAACGGAGGGAGATGGACATTGTGTACGGGGAACGGAGAGAGGTGGACACTGTGTACGGGGAATGGAGGGAGATGGGCATTGTGTACGGCGAACGGAGGGAGATGGAGATTGTGTACAGGGAACAGAGGGAGATGGACATTGTGTACGGGGAATGGAGGGAGATGGACATTGTCTATGGGGAACGGAGAGAGATGGAGATTGTGTACGGGGAACGGAGGGAGATGGACATTGTGTATGGGGAATGGAGGGAGATGGACATTGTGTACGGGGAATGGAGGGTGATGGACATTGTGCATGGGGAACGGAGGGAGATGGACATTGTGTACACGGAATTGAGGGAGATGGATATTGTGCATGGGGAACGGAGGGAGATGGACATTGTGTACGCGGAACTTAGGGAGATGGACATTGTGTACGGGGAACGGTGAGAGATGGACATTGTGTACGGGAAACGGAGGGAGATGGACATTGTGTACAGGGAACAGAGAGTGTTGCTCATGGTGCATGGGGAACAGAGGGAGATGGTCAATGTGTAGGGGGAACAGAGGGAGATTGACAAAGTGTAGGGGGAACAGAGGGAGATGGACAATGTGTATGGGGAACAGAGGGAGATGGACTGTGTAGGGGAATGGAGGGAGATGGTCATTGTGTACAGGGAACAGAGGGAGATGGACATTGTGTACGGGGAATTGAGGGAGATGGACTGTATAGGGGAATGGAGGGAAATGGTCATTGTGTACAGGGAACAGAGGGAGATGGACATTGTGTACGGGGAAAAGAGGGAGATGGACATTGTGTACGGGGAATTGAGGGAGATGGACATTGTGTATGGGGAACGGAGGGAGATGGACATTGTGTATGAGGAACAGAGGGAGATGGACATTGTGTACGGGGAATGGAAGGAGATGGACATTGTGTACGGGTAACAGAGGGAAATGGAGATTGTGTATGAGGAACAGAGGGAGATGGACATTGTGTACGGGGAATGGAGGGAGATGGACATTGTGTATGGGGAACGGAGGGAGATGGACATTGTGTATGAGGAACAGAGGGAGATGGACATTGTGTACGGGGAATGGAAGGAGATGGACATTGTGTACGGGGAACAGAGGGAAATGGAGATTGTGTACGGGGAACGGGGGGAGATGGACAGTGTATACTGGGAACGGAGGGAAATGGACATTGTGTACGGGGAATGGAGGGAGATGGACATTGTGTACGGGGAACTGAGGGAGATGGACATTGTGTATGGGGAATGGGGGGAGATGGACATTCTGTACGGGGAATGGAGGGAGATGGACGTTGTGTACGGGGAACAGAGGGAGATGGAGATTGTGTACGGGGAACGGGGGGAGATGGACATTGTGTATGGGGAACGGAGGGAAATGGACAGTGTGTACGGGGAATAGAGGGAGATGGACATTGTGTACGGGGAAATGAGGGAGATGGACATTGTGTATGGGGAATGGGGGAGATGGACATTCTGTACGGGGAATGGAGGGTGATGGACATTGTGCATGGGGAACGGAGGGAGATGGACATTGTGTACGCGGAATTGAGGGAGATGGATATTGTGCATGGGGAACAGAGGGAGATGGACATTGTGTACGCGGAACTTAGGGAGATGGACATTGTGTACGCGGAATGGGGGGAGATTGGCATTGTGTATGGGGAACGGAGGGAGATGGACATTGTGTACAGGGAACAGAGGGAGATGGACATTGTGTTCGGGGAATGGAGGGAGATGGACATTGTGTAAGGGGAACGGAGAGAGATGGACATTGTGTACGGGGAATGGAGGGAGATGGACATTGTGTACGGGGAATGGAGGGAGATGGACATTGTGTACAGGGAACAGAGGGAGTTGGCATTCTGTACGGGGAATGGAGGGAGATGGACATTGTGTACAGGGAATGGGGGGAGATGGACATTGTGTACGGGGAATGGAGGGAGATGGACATTGTGTACGGGGAACGGGGGGAGATGGACATTGTGTACGGGGAACAGAGGGAGATGGACACTGTGTACGGGGAACGGAGTGAGCTGGAGATTGAGTACGGGGAATGGAGGGGGATGGACATTCTGTACGGGGAATGGAGGGTGATGGACATTGTACATGGGGAACGGAGGGAGAGGGACATTGTGTATGGGGAACAGAGGGAGATGGACATTGTGTATGGGGAATGGAGGGAGATGGACATTGTGTACGGGGAATGGAGGGAGATGGACATTGTGTACTGGGAACGGAGGGAGATGGACATTGTGTACGGGGAACAGAGGGAGATGGACATTGTGTACGGGGAACGGAGGGAGATGGACATTGTGTACTGGGAACGGAGGGAGATGGACATTGTATACGGGGAAAGGAGGGAGATGGAGATTGTGTATGGGGAACGGAGGGAGATGGGCATTGTGTATCGGGAATGGAGGGAGATGGATATTTTGTACGGGGAATGGAGGGTGATGGATATTGTGTACGGGGAACGGAGATAGGTGAACATTGTGTACGGGGAATGGAGGGAGATGGGCATTGTGTACAGCGAACGGAGGGAGATGGACATTGTGTACGGGGAACGGAGAGTGATGGACATTGTGTACGCGGAACGGAGGGAGATGGACATTGTGTACGGGGAACGGAGAGAGGTGGACACTGTGTACGGGGAATGGAGGGAGATGGGCATTGTGTACGGCGAACGGAGAGAGGTGGACACTGTGTACGGGGAATGGAGGGAGATGGACATTGTGTATGGGGAACGGAGGGAGATGGACATTGTGTATGAGGAACAGAGGGAGATGGACATTGTGTACGGGGAATGGAAGGAGATGGACATTGTATACGGGGAAAGGAGGGAGATGGAGATTGTGTATGGGGAACGGAGGGAGATGGGCATTGTGTATCGGGAATGGAGGGAGAAGGATATTCTGTACGGGGAATGGAGGGTGATGGATATTTTGTACGGGGAATGGAGGGTGATGGATATTGTGTACGGGGAACGGAGATAGGTGGACATTGTGTACGGGGAATGGAGGGAGATGGGCATTGTGTACAGCGAACGGAGGGAGATGGACATTGTGTACGGGGAACGGAGAGAGATGGACATTGTGTACGCGGAACGGAGGGAGATGGACATTGTGTACGGGGAACGGAGAGAGGTGGACACTGTGTACGGGGAATGGAGGGAGATGGGCATTGTGTACGGCGAACGGAGGGAGATGGAGATTGTGTACAGGGAACAGAGGGAGATGGACATTGTGTACGGGGAATGGAGGGAGATGGACATTGTCTATGGGGAACGGAGAGAGATGGAGATTGTGTACGGGGAACGGAGGGAGATGGACATTGTGTATGGGGAATGGAGGGAGATGGACATTGTGTACGGGGAATGGAGCGAGATGGACATTGTGTATGGGGAATGGAGGGAGATGGACATTGTGTATGGGGATTGGAGGGAGATGGACATTGTGTATGGGGAACGGAGGGAGATGGACATTGTGTACGCGGAATTGAGGGAGATGGATATTGTACATGGGGAACGGAGGGAGATGGACATTGTGTACGCGGAACTTAGGGAGATGGACTGTGTAGGGGAATGGAGGGAGATGGTCATTGTGTACAGGGAACAAAGGGAGATGGACATTGTGTACGGGGAATGGAGGGAGATGGACATTGTGTATGGGGAATGGAGGGAGATGGACATTGTGTATGGGGATTGGAGGGAGATGGACATTGTGTATGGGGAACGGAGGGAGATGGACATTTTGTACGGGGAATGGAGGGAGATGGACATTGTGCATGGGGAACGGAGGGAGATGGACATTGTGTACGCGGAATTGAGGGAGATGGATATTGTGCATGGGGAACGGAGGGAGATGGACATTGTGTACGCGGAACTTAGGGAGATGGACTGTGTAGGGGAATGGAGGGAGATGGTCATTGTTTACAGGGAACAGAGGGAGATGGACATTGTGTACGGGGAATTGAGGGAGATGGACTGTGTAGGGGAATGGAGGGAGATGTTCATTGTGTACAGGGAACAGAGGGAGATGGACATTGTGTACGGGGAAAAGAGGGAGATGGACATTGTGTACGGGGAATTGAGGGAGATGGACATTGTGTATGGGGAACGGAGGGAGATGGACATTGTGTATGGGGAACGGAGGGAGATGGACATTGTGTATGAGGAACAGAGGGAGATGGACATTGTGTACGGGGAATGGAAGGAGATGGACATTGTGTACGGGGAACAGAGGGAAATGGAGATTGTGTACGGGAAACGGGGGGAGATGGACAGTGTATACGGGGAACGGAGGGAAATGGACATTGTGTACGGGGAATGGAGGGAGATGGACATTGTGTATGGGGAACTGAGGGAGATGGACATTGTGTATGGGGAATGGGGGGAGATGGACATTCTGTACGGGGAATGGAGGGTGATGGACGTTGTGTACGGGGAATCGAGGGAGATGGACATTGTGTACGGGGAAATGAGGGAGATGGACATTGTGTATGGGGAATGGGGGAGATGGACATTGTGTATGGGGAACGGAGGGAAATGGACAGTGTGTACGGGGAATCAAGGGAGATGGAAATTATGTACGGGGAAATGAGGGAGATGGACATTGTGTATGGGGAATGGGGGAGATGAACATTCTGTACGGGGAATGGAGGGTGATGGACATTGTGCATGGGGAACGGAGGGAGATGGACATTGTGTACACGGAATTGAGGGAGATGGATATTGTGCATGGGGAACGGAGGGAGATGGACATTGTGTACGCGGAACTTAGGGAGATGGACATTGTGTACGGGGAACGGTGAGAGATGGACATTGTGTACGGGAAACGGAGGGAGATGGACATTGTGTACAGGGAACAGAGAGTGTTGCTCATGGTGCATGGGGAACAGAGGGAGATGGTCAATGTGTAGGGGGAACAGAGGGAGATTGACAAAGTGTAGGGGGAACAGAGGGAGATGGACAATGCGTATGGGGAACAGAGGGAGATGGACTGTGTAGGGGAATGGAGGGAGATGGTCATTGTGTACAGGGAACAGAGGGAGATGGACATTGTGTACGGGGAATTGAGGGAGATGGACTGTATAGGGGAATGGAGGGAGATGGTCATTGTGTACAGGGAACAGAGGGAGATGGACATTGTGTACGGGGAAAAGAGGGAGATGGACATTGTGTACGGGGAATTGAGGGAGATGGACATTGTGTATGGGGAACGGAGGGAGATGGACATTGTGTATGAGGAACAGAGGGAGATGGACATTGTGTACGGGGAATGGAAGGAGATGGACATTGTGTACGGGTAACAGAGGGAAATGGAGATTGTGTATGAGGAACAGAGGGAGATGGACATTGTGTACGGGGAATGGAGGGAGATGGACATTGTGTATGGGGAACGGAGGGAGATGGACATTGTGTATGAGGAACAGAGGGAGATGGACATTGTGTACGGGGAATGGAAGGAGATGGACATTGTGTACGGGGAACAGAGGGAAATGGAGATTGTGTACGGGGAACGGGGGGAGATGGACAGTGTATACGGGGAACGGAGGGAAATGGACATTGTGTACGGGGAATGGAGGGAGATGGACATTGTGTACGGGGAACTGAGGGAGATGGACATTGTGTATGGGGAATGGGGGGAGATGGACATTCTGTACGGGGAATGGAGGGAGATGGACGTTGTGTACGGGGAACAGAGGGAGATGGAGATTGTGTACGGGGAACGGGGGGAGATGGACATTGTGTATGGGGAACGGAGGGAAATGGACAGTGTGTACGGGGAATAGAGGGAGATGGACATTGTGTACGGGGAAATGAGGGAGATGGACATTGTGTATGGGGAATGGGGGAGATGGACATTCTGTACGGGGAATGGAGGGTGATGGACATTGTGCATGGGGAACGGAGGGAGATGGACATTGTGTACGCGGAATTGAGGGAGATGGATATTGTGCATGGGGAACGGAGGGAGATGGACATTGTGTACGCGGAACTTAGGGAGATGGACATTGTGTACGCGGAATGGGGGGAGATTGGCATTGTGTATGGGGAACGGAGGGAGAGGGACATTGTGTATGGGGAACAGAGGGAGATGGACATTGTGTATGGGGAATGGAGGGAGATGGACATTGTGTACGGGGAATGGAGGGAGATGGACATTGTGTACTGGGAACGGAGGGAGATGGACATTGTGTACGGGGAACGGAGGGAGATGGACATTGTGTACGGGGAACAGAGGGAGATGGACATTGTATACGGGGAAAGGAGGGAGATGGAGATTGTGTATGGGGAACGGAGGGAGATGGGCTTTGTGTATCGGGAATGGAGTGAGAAGGGTATTGTGTATGGGGAACGGAGGGAGATGGACATTGAGTACGCGGAACGGAGGGAAATGGACATTCTGTACGGGGAATGGAGGGTGATGGATATTGTGTACGGGGAATGGAGGGAGATAGACATTGTGTACGCGGAACGGAGGGAGATGGACATTGTGTATCGGGAACGGAGGGAGATGGATATTGTGTACGGGGAACGGAGGGAGATGGACATTGTGTACGGGGAACGGAGGGAGATGGACATTGTGTACGCGGAACGGAGGGAGATGGACATTGTGTACGCGGAATGGGGGGAGATTGGCATTGTGTATGGGGAATGGGGGGAGATGGACATTCTGTACGGGGAATGGAGGGAGATGGACGTTGTGTACGGGGAACAGAGGGAGATGGAGATTGTGTACGGGGAACGGGGGGAGATGGACATTGTGTATGGGGAACGGAGGGTGATGGACATTGTGTACGCGGAATTGAGGGAGATGGATATTGTGCATGGGGAACGGAGGGAGATGGACATTGTGTACGCGGAATTGAGGGAGATGGATATTGTGCATGGGGAACGGAGGGAGATGGACATTGTGTACGCGGAACTTAGGGAGATGGACATTGTGTACGCGGAATGGGTGGAGATTGGCATTGTGTATCGGGAACGGAGGGAGATGGACATTGTGTACAGGGAACAGAGGGAGATGGACATTGTGTTTGGGGAACGGAGGGAGATGGACATTGTGTACGCGGAATGGGTGGAGATTGGCATTGTGTATCGGGAACGGAGGGAGATGGACATTGTGTACAGGGAACAGAGGGAGATGGGCATTGTGTTCGGGGAACGGAGGGAGATGGACATTGTGTACGGGGAATGTAGGGAGATGGACATTGTGTACGGGGAACAGAGGGAGATGGACATTGTGTACGGGGAATGGAGGGAGATGGACATTGTGTACGGGGAATTGAGAGAGGTGGACATTGTGTACGGGGAATGGAGGGAGATGGGCATTGTGTACGGCGAACGGAGGGAGATGGACATTGTGTACAGGGAACAGAGGGAGATGGACATTGTGTACGGGGAATGGAGGGAGATGGACATTGTGTACGGGGAATGGAGGGAGATGGACAGTGTGTGCAGGGAACAGAGGGAGATGGACATTGTGTACGGGGAATGGGGGGAGATTGACATTGTGTATGGGGAAAGGAGGGAGATGGGTGTTGTGTACGGGGAAATGGAGGGAGCTGGACATTGTGTACGGGTAATGGAGACAGATGGACATTGTGTACGGGGAACGGAGGGAGATGGACATTGTGTACGGGGAACAGAGGGAGATGGACACTGTGTACGGGGAACGGAGTGAGCTGGAGATTGAGTACGGGGAATGGAGGGGGATGGACATTCTGTACGGGGAATGGAGGGTGATGGACATTGTACATGGGGAACGGAGGGAGAGGGACATTGTGTATGGGGAACAGAGGGAGATGGACATTGTGTATGGGGATTGGAGGGAGATGGACATTGTGTACGGGGAATGGAGGGAGATGGACATTGTGTACTGGGAACGGAGGGAGATGGACATTGTGTACGGGGAACAGAGGGAGATGGACATTGTGTACGGGGAACAGAGGGAGATGGACATTGTATGCGGGGAAAGGAGGGAGATGGAGATTGTGTATGGGGAATGGAGGGAGATGGGCATTGTGTATCGGGAATGGAGGGAGAAGGATATTCTGTATGGGGAACGGAAGGAGATGGACATTGTGTACGCGGAACGGAGGGAAATGGACATTCTGTACGGGGAATGGAGGGTGATGGATATTTTGTACGGGGAATGGAGGGTGATGGATATTGTGTACGGGGAACGGAGATAGGTGGACATTGTGTACGGGGAATGGAGGGAGATGGGCATTGTGTACGGCGAACGGAGGGAGATGGACATTGTGTACGGGGAACAGAGGGAGATGGACATTGTGTACGGGGAACGGAGAGAGGTGGACATTGTGTACGGGGAACGGAGGGAGATGGACATTGTGTACGCGGAACGGAGGGAGATGGACATTGTGTACGGGGAACGGAGAGAGGTGGACATTGTGTACAGGGAACAGAGGCAGATGGACATTGTGTTTGGGGAATGGAGGGAGATGGGCATTGTGTACGGCGAACGGAGGGAGATGGACATTGTGTAAGGGGAACGGAGATAGGTGGACATTGTGTACGGGGAATGGAGGGAGATGGGCATTGTGTACGGCGAACGGTGGGAGATGGTCATTGTGTACAGGGAACGGAGAGAGATGGAGATTGTGTACGGGGAACGGAGGGAGATGGGCATTGTGTACGGGGAACGGAGGGAGATGGACATTGTGTATGGGGAATGGAGGGAGATGGACATTGTGTATGGGGAATGGAGGGAGATGGATATTGTCTATGGGGAACGGAGAGAGATGGAGATTGTGTACGGGGAACGGAGGGAGATGGGCATTGTGTACGGGGAACGGAGGGAGATGGACATTGTGTACGGGGATTGGAGGGAGATGGACATTGTGTATGGGGAATGGAGGGAGATGGACATTGTGTACGGGGAACGGAGGGAGATGGACATTGTGTACGGGGAAATGGAGGGAGCTGGACATTTGTGTACGGGTAATGGAGACAGGTGGACATTGTGTACGGGGAAAGGAGGGAGATGGACATTGTGTACGGGGAATTGAGGGAGATGGACTGTGTAGGGGAATGGAGGGAGATGGTCATTGTGTACAGGGAACAGAGGGAGATGGACATTGTGTACGGGGAAAGGAGGGAGATGGACTGTGTACGGGGAATTGAGGGAGATGGACATTGTGTATGGGGAACGGAGGGAGATGGACATTGTGTATGGGGAACGGAGGGAGATGGACATTGTGTATGAGGAACAGAGGGAGATGGACATTGTGTACGGGGAATGGAAGGAGATGGACATTGTGTACGGGGAACAGAGGGAAATGCAGATTGTGTACGGGGAACGGGGGGAGATGGACAGTGTATACGGGGAACGGAGGGAAATGGACATTGTGTACGGGGAATGGAGGGAGATGGACATTGTGTACGGGGAACTGAGGGAGATGGATATTGTGTATGGGGAATGGGGGGAGATGGACATTCTGTACGGGGAATGGAGGGAGATGGACGTTGTGTACGGGGAACAGAGGGAGATGGAGATTGTGTACGGGGAACAGGGGGAGATGGACATTGTGTATGGGGAACGGAGGGAAATGGACAGTGTGTACGGGGAATCGAGGGAGATGGACATTGTGTACGGGGAAATCAGGGAGATGGACATTGTGTATCGGGAATGGGGGAGATGGACATTCTGTACGGGGAATGGAGGGTGATGGACATTGTGCATGGGGAACGGAGGGAGATGGACATTGTGTACGCGGAATTGAGGGAGATGGATATTGTGCATGGGGAACGGAGGGAGATGGACATTGTGTACGCGGAACTTAGGGAGATGGACATTGTGTACGCGGAATGGGGGGAGATTGGCATTGTGTATGGGGAACGGAGGGAGATTGGCATTGTGTATGGGGAACGGAGGGAGATGAACATTGTGTACAGGGAACAGAGGGAGATGGACATTGTGTACGGGGAACGGAGGGAGATGAACATTGTGTTCGGGGAACGGAGGGAGATGAACATTGTGTACAGGGAACGGAGGGAGATGGACATTGTGTTCGGGGAACGGAGGGAGATGAACATTGTGTACGGGGAATGGAGGGAGATGGACATTGTGTACGGGGAACGGAGAGAGATGGACATTGTGTACTGGGAACGGAGGGAGATGGACATTGTGTACAGGGAACAGAGGGAGATGGACATTCTGTACGGGGAATGGAGGGAGATGGACATTGTGTACGGGGAATGGGGGGAGATGGACATTGTGTACGGGGAATGGAGGGAGATGGACATTGTGTACGGGGAACGGAGAGAGATGGACATTGTGTACGGGGAACGGAGAGAGGTGGACATTGTGTACGGGGAACGGAGGGACATGGACATTGTGTACGGCGAACGGAGGGAGATGGACATTGTGTACAGGGAACGGAGAGAGATGGACATTGTGTACGGGGAACGGAGGGAGATGGGCATTGTGTATGGGGAATGGAGGGAGATGGACATTGTCTATGGGGAACGGAGAGAGATGGAGATTGTGTACGGGGTACGGAGGGAGATGGACATTGTGTACGGGGAACGGAGGTAGATGGACATTGTGTATGGGGATTGGAGGGAGATGGACATTGTGTATGGGGAACGGAGGGAGATGGACATTTTGTATGGGGAACGGAGAGAGATGGACATTGTGTACGGGGAAATGGAGGGAGCTGGACATTGTGCATGGGGAACGGAGGGAGATGGACATTGTGTACGCGGAATTGAGGGAGATGGATATTGTGCATGGGGAACGGAGGGAGATGGACATTGTGTCCGCGGAACTTAGGGAGATGGACTGTGTAGGGGAATGGAGGGAGATTAACAGTGTGTACGGAGAACGGAGGGAGATGGACATTGTGTACGGGGAACGGAGGGAGATGGACATTGTGTTCGGGGAACGGAGGGAGATGGACATTGTGTACGGGGAACGGAGGGAGATGCACATTGTGTACGGGGAAAGGAGGGAGATGGACATTGTGTACGCCGAACGGAGGGAGATGGACGTTGTGTACGGGGAACGGAGGGAGATGGACATTGTGTATGGGGAATGGAGGGAGCTGCACATTGTGTATGGGGAACGGGGGGAGATGGACATTGTGTATGGGGAATGGAGGGAGATGCACATTGTGTATGGGGAACGGAGGGAGATGGACATTGTGTACGGGGAACGGAGGGAGATGGACATTGTGTAGGGGGAACAGAGGGAGATGGACACTGTGTACGGGGAACGGAGTGAGCTGGAGATTGTGTATGGGGAATGGAGGGAGATGGACATTGTGTACGGGGAATGGAGGGGGATGGACATTCTGCACGGGGAATGGAGGGTGATGGACATTCTACATGGGGAACGGAGGGAGAGGGACATTGTGTACAGGGAACGGAGGGAGATGGACATTGTGTACAGGGAACAGAGGGAGATGGACATTGTGTATGGGGAATGGAGGGAGATGGACATTGTGTCCGGGGAACGGAGGGAGATGGACATTGTGTACGGGGAACGGAGGGAGATGGACATTGTGTACGGGGAACAGAGGGAGATGGACATTGTGTACGGGGAACGGAGGGAGATGGACATTGTGTACGGGGAACAGAGGGAGATGGACATTGTGTACGGGGAACGGAGGGAGATGGGCATTGTGTATCGGGAATGGAGGGGGAAGGATATTGTGTATGGGGAATGGAGGGAGATGGACATTGTGTACGGGGAACGGAGGGAGATGGACATTGTGTACGGGGAATGGACGGAGATGGACATTGTGTACGGCGAATGGAGGGAGATGGACATTGTGTACGGGGAATGGGGGGAGATGGACATTGTGTACGGGGAATGGGGGGAGATGTACATTGTGTACGGGGAAGGAGGGAGATGGACATTCTGTACGGGAAATGGAGGGAGATGGACATTGTGTACGGGGAACGGAGGGAGATGGACATTGTGTATGGGGAACGGAGGGAGATGGACATTGTGTACGGGGAACGGAGGGAGATGGACAATGTGTATCGGGAATGGAGGGAGATGGACATTGTGTACGGGGAACGGAGGGAGATGGGCATTGTGTACGGGGAACGGAGGGAGATGGACATTGTGTACGCCGAATGGGGGGAGATGGACATTGTGTACGCGGAATGGAGGGAGATGGACATTGTGTACGGGTAATGGAGACAGGTGGACATTGTGTACGGGGAAAGGAGGGAGATGGACATTGTGTACGGGGAACGGTGAGAGATGGACATTGTGTACGGGGAACGGAGGGAGATGGACAATGTGTACAGGGAACAGAGAGTGTTGCTCATGGTGCATGGGGAACAGAGGGAGATGGTCAATGTGTAGGGGGAACAGAGGGAGATGGACAATGTGTATGGGGAACAGAGGGAGATGGACTGTGTAGGGGAATGGAGGGAGATGGTCATTGTGTACAGGGAACAGAGGGAGATGGACATTGTGTACGGGGAATTGAGGGAGATGGACTGTGTAGGGGAATGGAGGGAGATGGTCATTGTGTACAGGGAACAGAGGGAGATGGACATTGTGTACGGGGAAAGGAGGGAGATGGACATTGTGTACGGGGAATTGAGGGAGATGGACATTGTGTATGGGGAATGGAGGGAGATGGACATTGTGTATGGGGAACGGAGGGAGATGGACATTGTGTATGAGGAACAGAGGGAGATGGACATTGTGTACGGGGAATGGAAGGAGATGGACATTGTGTACGGGGAACAGAGGGAAATGGAGATTGTGTACGGGGAACGGGGGGAGATGGACAGTGTATACGGGGAACGGAGGGAAATGGACATTGTGTACGGGGAATGGAGGGAGATGGACATTGTGTACGGGGAACTGAGGGAGATGGACATTGTGTATGGGGAATGGGGGGAGATGGACATTCTGTACGGGGAATGGAGGGAGATGATCGTTGTGTACGGGGAACAGAGGGAGATGGAGATTGTGTACGGGGAACGGAGGGAGATGGACATTGTGTACGGGGAACGGAGGGAGATGGGCATTGTGTACGGGGAACGGAGGGAGATGGACATTGTGTATGGGGAATGGAGGGAGATGGACATTGTGTATGGGGAATGGAGGGAGATGGATATTGTCTATGGGGAACGGAGAGAGATGGAGATTGTGTACGGGGAACGGAGGGAGATGGGCATTGTGTACGGGGAACGGAGGGAGATGGACATTGTGTACGGGGATTGGAGGGAGATGGACATTGTGTATGGGGAATGGAGGGAGATGGACATTGTGTACGGGGAACGGAGGGAGATGGACATTGTGTACGGGGAAATGGAGGGAGCTGGACATTTGTGTACGGGTAATGGAGACAGGTGGACATTGTGTACGGGGAAAGGAGGGAGATGGACATTGTGTACTGGGAATTGAGGGAGATGGACTGTGTAGGGGAATGGAGGGAGATGGTCATTGTGTACAGGGAACAGAGGGAGATGGACATTGTGTACGGGGAAAGGAGGGAGATGGACTGTGTACGGGGAATTGAGGGAGATGGACATTGTGTATGGGGAACGGAGGGAGATGGACATTGTGTATGAGGAACAGAGGGAGATGGACATTGTGTACGGGGAATGGAAGGAGATGGACATTGTGTACGGGGAACAGAGGGAAATGCAGATTGTGTACGGGGAACGGGGGGAGATGGACAGTGTATACGGGGAACGGAGGGAAATGGACATTGTGTACGGGGAATGGAGGGAGATGGACATTGTGTACGGGGAACTGAGGGAGATGGATATTGTGTATGGGGAATGGGGGGAGATGGACATTCTGTACGGGGAATGGAGGGAGATGGACGTTGTGTACGGGGAACAGAGGGAGATGGAGATTGTGTACGGGGAACAGGGGGAGATGGACATTGTGTATGGGGAACGGAGGGAAATGGACAGTGTGTACGGGGAATCGAGGGAGATGGACATTGTGTACGGGGAAATCAGGGAGATGGACATTGTGTATCGGGAATGGGGGAGATGGACATTCTGTACGGGGAATGGAGGGTGATGGACATTGTGCATGGGGAACGGAGGGAGATGGACATTGTGTACGCGGAATTGAGGGAGATGGATATTGTGCATGGGGAACGGAGGGAGATGGACATTGTGTACGCGGAACTTAGGGAGATGGACATTGTGTACGCGGAATGGGGGGAGATTGGCATTGTGTATGGGGAACGGAGGGAGATGAACATTGTGTACAGGGAACAGAGGGAGATGGACATTGTGTACGGGGAACGGAGGGAGATGAACATTGTGTTCGGGGAACGGAGGGAGATGAACATTGTGTACAGGGAACGGAGGGAGATGGACATTGTGTTCGGGGAACGGAGGGAGATGAACATTGTGTACGGGGAATGGAGGGAGATGGACATTGTGTACGGGGAACGGAGAGAGATGGACATTGTGTACTGGGAACGGAGGGAGATGGACATTGTGTACAGGGAACAGAGGGAGATGGACATTCTGTACGGGGAACGGAGGGAGATGGACATTGTGTACGGGGAACGGAGGGAGATGGACATTGTGTACGGGGAATGGAGGGAGATGGACATTGTGTACGGGGAACGGAGAGAGATGGACATTGTGTACGGGGAACGGAGAGAGGTGGACATTGTGTACGGGGAACGGAGGGAGATGGACATTGTGTTCGGGGAACGGAGGGAGATGGACATTGTGTACGGGGAACGGAGGGAGATGCACATTGTGTACGGGGAAAGGAGGGAGATGGACATTGTGTACGCCGAACGGAGGGAGATGGACGTTGTGTATGGGGAATGGAGGGAGCTGCACATTGTGTATGGGGAACGGGGGGAGATGGACATTGTGTATGGGGAATGGAGGGAGATGCACATTGTGTATGGGGAACGGAGGGAGATGGACATTGTGTACGGGGAACGGAGGGAGATGGACATTGTGTAGGGGGAACGGAGGGAGATGGACACTGTGTACGGGGAACGGAGGGAGCTGGAGATTGTGTATGGGGAATGGAGGGAGATGGACATTGTGTACGGGGAATGGAGGGGGATGGACATTCTGTACGGGGAATGGAGGGTGATGGACATTCTACATGGGGAACGGAGGGAGAGGGACATTGTGTACAGGGAACGGAGGGAGATGGACATTGTGTACAGGGAACAGAGGGAGATGGACATTGTGTATGGGGAATGGAGGGAGATGGACATTGTGTACAGGGAACGGAGGGAGATGGACATTGTGTACGGGGAACGGAGGGAGATGGACATTGTGTACGGGGAACAGAGGGAGATGGACATTGTGTACGGGGAACGGAGGGAGATGGACATTGTGTACGGGGAACAGAGGGAGATGGACATTGTGTACGGGGAACGGAGGGAGATGGGCATTGTGTATCGGGAATGGAGGGGGAAGGATATTGTGTATGGGGAATGGAGGGAGATGGACATTGTGTACGGGGAACGGAGGGAGATGGACATTGTGTACGGGGAATGGAGGGAGATGGACATTGTGTACGGCGAATGGAGGGAGATGGACATTGTGTACGGGGAATGGGGGGAGATGGACATTGTGTACGGGGAATGGGGGGAGATGTACATTGTGTACGGGGAAGGAGGGAGATGGACATTCTGTACGGGAAATGGAGGGAGATGGACATTGTGTACGGGGAACGGAGGGAGATGGACATTGTGTATGGGGAACGGAGGGAGATGGACATTGTGTACGGGGAACGGAGGGAGATGGACAATGTGTATCGGGAATGGAGGGAGATGGACATTGTGTACGGGGAACGGAGGGAGATGGGCATTGTGTACGGGGAACGGAGGGAGATGGACATTGTGTACGCCGAATGGGGGGAGATGGACATTGTGTACGCGGAATGGAGGGAGATGGACATTGTGTACGGGTAATGGAGACAGGTGGACATTGTGTACGGGGAAAGGAGGGAGATGGACATTGTGTACGGGGAACGGTGAGAGATGGACATTGTGTACGGGGAACGGAGGGAGATGGACAATGTGTACAGGGAACAGAGAGTGTTGCTCATGGTGCATGGGGAACAGAGGGAGATGGTCAATGTGTAGGGGGAACAGAGGGAGATTGACAATGTGTAGGGGGAACAGAGGGAGATGGACAATGTGTATGGGGAACAGAGGGAGATGGACTGTGTAGGGGAATGGAGGGAGATGGTCATTGTGTACAGGGAACAGAGGGAGATGGACATTGTGTACGGGGAATTGAGGGAGATGGACTGTGTAGGGGAATGGAGGGAGATGGTCATTGTGTACAGGGAACAGAGGGAGATGGACATTGTGTACGGGGAAAGGAGGGAGATGGACATTGTGTACGGGGAATTGAGGGAGATGGACGTTGTGTACGGGGAACAGAGGGAGATGGAGATTGTGTAAGGGGAACGGGGGGAGATGGACATTGCGTATGGGGAACGGAGGGAAATGGACAGTGTGTACGGGGAATCGAGGGAGATGGACATTGTGTACGGGGAAATGAGGGAGATGGACATTGTGTATGGGGAATGGGGGAGATGGACATTCTGTACGGGGAATGGAGGGTGATGGACATTGTGCATGGGGAACGGAGGGAGATGGACATTGTGTACGCGGAATTGAGGGAGATGGATATTGTGCATGGGGAACGGAGGGAGATGGACATTGTGTACGCGGAACTTAGGGAGATGGACATTGTGTATGCGGAATGGGGGGAGATTGGCATTGTGTATGGGGAACGGAGGGAGATGGACATTGTGTACAGGGAACAGAGGGAGATGGACATTGTGTACGGGGAATGGAGGGAGATGGACATTGTGTACGGGGAATGGAGGGAGATGGACATTGTGTACGGGGAATGGGGGGAGATGGACATTGTGTACGGGGAATGGAGGGAGATGGACATTGTGTACGGGGAACGGAGAGAGATGGAGATTGTGTACGGGGAACGGGGGGAGATGGACATTGTGTATGGGGAACGGAGGGAAATGGACAGTGTGTAGGGGGAATCGAGGGAGATGGACATTGTGTACGGGGAAATGAGGGAGATGGACATTGTGTATGGGGAATGGGGGAGATGGACATTCTGTACGGGAAATGGAGGGAGATGGACATTGTGTACGGGGAACGGAGGGAGATGGGCATTGTGTATGGGGAACGGAGGGAGATGGGCATTGTGTACGGGGAACGGAGGGAGATGGACATTGTGTACGGGGAACGGAGGGAGATGGACAATGTGTACCGGGAATGGAGGGAGATGGACATTGTGTACGGGGAACGGAGGGAGATGGGCATTGTGTACGGGGAACGGAGGGAGATGGACATTGTGTACGCGGAATGGGGGGAGATGGACATTGTGTACGCGGAATGGGGGGAGATGGACATTGTGTACGGGGAACGGAGGGAGATGGACATTGTGTATGGGGATTGGAGGGAGATGGACATTGTGTACGGGGAACGGAGGGAGATGGACATTTTGTATGGGGAATGGGGGAGATGGACATTCTGTACGCGGAACGGAGGGAGATGGACATTGTGTATCGGGAACGGAGGGAGATGGATATTGTGTACAGGGAACGGAGGGAGATGGACATTGTGTACGGGGAACGGAGGGAGATGGACATTGTGCACGCGGAACGGAGGGAGATGGACATTGTGTACGCGGAATGGGGGGAGATTGGCATTGTGTATGGGGAATGGAGGGAGATGCACATTGTGTATGGGGAACGGGGGGAGATGGACATTGTGTACGGGGAACAGAGGGAGATGCACATTGTGTACGGGGAAATGGAGGGAGATGGACATTGTGTACGGGGAACGGAGGGAGATGGACATTGTGTATGGGGAACGGAGGGAGATGGACATTGTGTACGGGGAATGGAGGGAGATGGACAATGTGTATCGGGAATGCAGGGAGATGGACATGGTGTACGGGGAACGGAGGGAGATGGGCATTGTGTACGGGGAACGGAGGGAGATGGACATTGTGTACGCGGAATGGGGGGAGATGGACATTGTGTACGCGGAATGGAGGGAGATGGACATTGTGTACGGGTAATGGAGACAGGTGGACATTGTGTACGGGGAAAGGAGGGAGATGGACATTGTGTACGGGGAACGGTGAGAGATGGACATTGTGTACGGGGAACGGAGGGAGATGGACAATGTGTACAGGGAACAGAGAGTGTTGCTCATGGTGCATGGGGAACAGAGGGAGATGGTCAATGTGTAGGGGGAACAGAGGGAGATTGACAATGTGTAGGGGGAACAGAGGGAGATGGACAATGTGTATGGGGAACAGAGGGAGATGGACTGTGTAGGGGAATGGAGGGAGATGGTCATTGTGTACAGGGAACAGAGGGAGATGGACATTGTGTACGGGGAATTGAGGGAGATGGACTGTGTAGGGGAATGGAGGGAGATGGTCATTGTGTACAGGGAACAGAGGGAGATGGACATTGTGTACGGGGAAAGGAGGGAGATGGACATTGTGTACGGGGAATTGAGGGAGATGGACATTGTGTATGGGGAACGGAGGGAGATGGACATTGTGTATGGGGAACGGAGGGAGATGGACATTGTGTATGAGGAACAGAGGGAGATGGACATTGTGTACGGGGAATGGAAGGAGATGGACATTGTGTACGGGGAACAGAGGGAAATGGAGATTGTGTACGGGGAACTGGGGGAGATGGACAGTGTATACGGGGAACGGAGGGAAATGGACATTGTGTACGGGGAATGGAGGGAGATGGACATTGTGTACGGGGAACTGAGGGAGATGGACATTGTGTATGGGGAATGGGGGGAGATGGACATTCTGTACGGGGAATGGAGGGAGATGATCGTTGTGTACGGGGAACAGAGGGAGATGGACATTGTGTACGGGGAACGGGGGGAGATGGACATTGTGTATGGGGAACGGAGGGAAATGGACAGTGTGTACGGGGAATCGAGGGAGATGGACATTGTGTACGGGGAAATGAGGGAGATGGACATTGTGTATGGGGAATGGGGGAGATGGACATTCTGTACGGGGAATGGAGGGTGATGGACATTGTGCATGGGGAACGGAGGGAGATGGACATTGTGTACGCGGAATTGAGGGAGATGGATATTGTGCATGGGGAACGGAGGGAGATGGACATTGTGTACGCGGAACTTAGGGAGATGGACATTGTTTACGCGGAATGGGGGGAGATTGGCATTGTGTATGGGGAACGGAGGGAGATGGACATTGTGTACAGGGAACAGAGGGAGATGGACATTGTGTACGGGGAATGGAGGGAGATGGACTGTGTAGGGGAATGGAGGGAGATGGTCATTGTGTACAGGGAACAGAGGGAGATGGACATTGTGTACGGGGAAAGGAGGGAGATGGACATTGTGTACGGGGAATTGAGGGAGATGGACATTGTGTATGGGGAACGGAGGGAGATGGACATTGTGTATGGGGAACGGAGGGAGATGGACATTGTGTATGAGGAACAGAGGGAGATGGACATTGTGTACGGGGAATGGAAGGAGATGGACATTGTGTACGGGGAACTTAGGGAGATGGACATTGTTTACGCGGAATGGGGGGAGATTGGCATTGTGTATGGGGAACGGAGGGAGATGGACATTGTGTACAGGGAACAGAGGGAGATGGACATTGTGTACGGGGAATGGAGGGAGATGGACATTGTGTTCGGGGAACGGAGGGAGATGGACATTGTGTTCGGGGAACGGAGGGAGATGGACAGTGTATACGGGGAACGGAGGGAAATGGACATTGTGTACGGGGAATGGAGGGAGATGGACATTGTGTACGGGGAACTGAGGGAGATGGACATTGTGTATGGGGAATGGGGGGAGATGGACATTCTGTACGGGGAATGGAGGGAGATGGACGTTGTGTACGGGGAACAGAGGGAGATGGAGATTGTGTACGGGGAACGGGGGGAGATGGACATTGCGTATGGGGAACGGAGGGAAATGGACAGTGTGTACGGGGAATCGAGGGAGATGGACATTGTGTACGCGGAATGGGGGGAGATGGACATTGTGTACGCGGAATGGAGGGAGATGGACATTGTGTACGGGTAATGGAGACAGGTGGACATTGTGTACGGGGAAAGGAGGGAGATGGACATTGTGTACGGGGAACGGTGAGAGATGGACATTGTGTACGGGGAACGGAGGGAGATGGACAATGTGTACAGGGAACAGAGAGTGTTGCTCATGGTGCATGGGGAACAGAGGGAGATGGTCAATGTGTAGGGGGAACAGAGGGAGATTGACAATGTGTAGGGGGAACAGAGGGAGATGGACAATGTGTATGGGGAACAGAGGGAGATGGACTGTGTAGGGGAATGGAGGGAGATGGTCATTGTGTACAGGGAACAGAGGGAGATGGACATTGTGTACGGGGAATTGAGGGAGATGGACTGTGTAGGGGAATGGAGGGAGATGGTCATTGTGTACAGGGAACAGAGGGAGATGGACATTGTGTACGGGGAAAGGAGGGAGATGGACATTGTGTACGGGGAATTGAGGGAGATGGACATTGTGTATGGGGAACGGAGGGAGATGTACATTGTGTATGGGGAACGGAGGGAGATGGACATTGTGTATGAGGAACAGAGGGAGATGGACATTGTGTACGGGGAATGGAAGGAGATGGACATTGTGTACGGGGAACAGAGGGAAATGGAGATTGTGTACGGGGAACTGGGGGAGATGGACAGTGTATACGGGGAACGGAGGGAAATGGACATTGTGTACGGGGAATGGAGGGAGATGGACATTGTGTATGGGGAATGGGGGGAGATGGACATTCTGTACGGGGAATGGAGGGAGATGATCGTTGTGTACGGGGAACAGAGGGAGATGGAGATTGTGTACGGGGAACGGGGGGAGATGGACATTGTGTATGGGGAACGGAGGGAAATGGACAGTGTGTACGGGGAATCGAGGGAGATGGACATTGTGTACGGGGAAATGAGGGAGATGGACATTGTGTATGGGGAATGGGGGAGATGGACATTCTGTACGGGGAATGGAGGGTGATGGACATTGTGCATGGGGAACGGAGGGAGATGGACATTGTGTACGCGGAATTGAGGGAGATGGATATTGTGCATGGGGAACGGAGGGAGATGGACATTGTGTACGCGGAACTTAGGGAGATGGACATTGTTTACGCGGAATGGGGGGAGATTGGCATTGTGTATGGGGAACGGAGGGAGATGGACATTGTGTACAGGGAACAGAGGGAGATGGACATTGTGTACGGGGAATGGAGGGAGATGGACTGTGTAGGGGAATGGAGGGAGATGGTCATTGTGTACAGGGAACAGAGGGAGATGGACATTGTGTACGGGGAAAGGAGGGAGATGGACATTGTGTACGGGGAATTGAGGGAGATGGACATTGTGTATGGGGAACGGAGGGAGATGGACATTGTGTATGGGGAACGGAGGGAGATGGACATTGTGTATGAGGAACAGAGGGAGATGGACATTGTGTACGGGGAATGGAAGGAGATGGACATTGTGTACGGGGAACTTAGGGAGATGGACATTGTTTACGCGGAATGGGGGGAGATTGGCATTGTGTATGGGGAACGGAGGGAGATGGACATTGTGTACAGGGAACAGAGGGAGATGGACATTGTGTACGGGGAATGGAGGGAGATGGACATTGTGTTCGGGGAACGGAGGGAGATGGACATTGTGTTCGGGGAACGGAGGGAGATGGACAGTGTATACGGGGAACGGAGGGAAATGGACATTGTGTACGGGGAATGGAGGGAGATGGACATTGTGTACGGGGAACTGAGGGAGATGGACATTGTGTATGGGGAATGGGGGGAGATGGACATTCTGTACGGGGAATGGAGGGAGATGGACGTTGTGTACGGGGAACAGAGGGAGATGGAGATTGTGTACGGGGAACGGGGGGAGATGGACATTGCGTATGGGGAACGGAGGGAAATGGACAGTGTGTACGGGGAATCGAGGGAGATGGACATTGTGTACGGGGAAATGAGGGAGATGGACATTGTGTATGGGGAATGGGGGAGATGGACATTCTGTACGGGGAATGGAGGGTGATGGACATTGTGCATGGGGAACGGAGGGAGATGGACATTGTGTACGCGGAATTGAGGGAGATGGATATTGTGCATGGGGAACGGAGGGAGATGGACATTGTGTACGCGGAACAGGGAGATGGACATTGTGTATGCGGAATGGGGGGAGATTGGCATTGTGTATGGGGAACGGAGGGAGATGGACATTGTGTACAGGGAACAGAGGGAGATGGACATTGTGTACGGGGAATGGAGGGAGATGGACATTGTGTACGGGGAATGGAGGGAGATGGACATTGTGTACGGGGAATGGGGGGAGATGGACATTGTGTACGGGGAATGGAGGGAGATGGACATTGTGTACGGGGAACGGAGAGAGATGGAGATTGTGTACGGGGAACGGGGGGAGATGGACATTGTGTATGGGGAACGGAGGGAAATGGACAGTGTGTAGGGGGAATCGAGGGAGATGGACATTGTGTACGGGGAAATGAGGGAGATGGACATTGTGTATGGGGAATGGGGGAGATGGACATTCTGTACGGGAAATGGAGGGAGATGGACATTGTGTACGGGGAACGGAGGGAGATGGGCATTGTGTATGGGGAACGGAGGGAGATGGACATTGTGTACGGGGAACGGAGGGAGATGGACAATGTGTACCGGGAATGGAGGGAGATGGACATTGTGTACGGGGAACGGAGGGAGATGGGCATTGTGTACGGGGAACGGAGGGAGATGGACATTGTGTACGCGGAATGGGGGGAGACGGACATTGTGTACGCGGAATGGAGGGAGATGGACATTGTGTACGGGGAACGGAGGGAGATGGACATTGTGTATGGGGATTGGAGGGAGATGGACATTGTGTACGGGGAACGGAGGGAGATGGACATTTTGTACGGGGAACGGAGGGAGATGGACATTGTGTACGGGGAAATGGAGGGAGCTGGACATTGTGCATGGGGAACGGAGGGAGATGGACATTGTGTACGCGGAATTGAGGGAGATGGATATTGCGCATGGGGAACGGAGGGAGATGGACATTGTGTACGCGGAATTGAGGGAGATGGACATTGTGTATGTGGAACGGAGGGAGATGGACATTGTGTATGGGGAACGGAGGGAGATGGACATTGTGTATGAGGAACAGAGGGAGATGGACATTGTGTACGGGGAACAGAGGGAAATGGAGATTGTGTACGGGGAACGGGGGGAGATGGACAGTGTATACGGGGAACGGAGGGAAATGGACATTGTGTACGGGGAATGGAGGGAGATGGACATTGTGTATGGGGAACTGAGGGAGATGGACATTCTGTATGGGGAATGGGGGGAGATGGACGTTGTGTACGGGGAACAGAGGGAGATGGAGATTGTGTACGGGGAACGGGGGGAGATGGACATTGTGTATGGGGAACGGAGGGAAATGGACAGTGTGTACGGGGAATCGAGGGAGATGGACATTGTGTACGGGGAAATGAGGGAGATGGACATTGTGTATGGGGAATGGGGGAGATGGACATTCTGTACGCGGAACGGAGGGAGATGGACATTGTGTATCGGGAACGGAGGGAGATGGATATTGTGTACGGGGAACGGAGGGAGATGGACATTGTGCACGCGGAACGGAGGGAGATGGACATTGTGTACGCGGAATGGGGGGAGATTGGCATTGTGTATGGGGAATGGAGGGAGATGCACATTGTGTATGGGGAACGGGGGGAGATGGACATTGTGTATGGGGAATGGAGGGAGATGCACATTGTGTATGGGGATTGGAGGGAGATGGACATTGTGTACGGGGAACGGAGGGAGATGGACATTGTGTAGGGGGAACAGAGGGAGATGGACACTGTGTACGGGGAACGGAGTGAGCTGGAGATTGTGTATCGGGAATGGAGGGAGATGGACATTGTGTACGGGGAATGGAGGGGGATGGACATTCTGTACGGGGAATGGAGGGTGATGGACATTCTACATGGGGAACGGAGGGAGAGGGACATTGTGTACAGGGAACGGAGGGAGATGGACATTGTGTACAGGGAACAGAGGGAGATGGACATTGTGTATGGGGAATGGAGGCAGATGGACATTGTGTACAGGGAACGGAGGGAGATGGACATTGTGTACGGGGAACGGAGGGAGATGGACATTGTGTACGGGGAACAGAGGGAGATGGACATTGTGTATGGGGAACGGAGGGAGATGGACATTGTGTACGGGGAACAGAGGGAGATGGACATTGTGTACGGGGAAATGGAGGGAGATGGACATTGTGTACGGGGAACGGAGGGAGATGGACATTGTGTATGGGGAACGGAGGGAGATGGACATTGTGTACGGGGAATGGAGGGAGATGGACAATGTGTATCGGGAATGCAGGAAGATGGACATGGTGTACGGGGAACGGAGGGAGATGGGCATTGTGTACGGGGAACGGAGGGAGATGGACATTGTGTACGCGGAATGGGGGGAGATGGACATTGTGTACGCGGAATGGAGGGAGATGGACATTGTGTACGGGTAATGGAGACAGGTGGACATTGTGTACGGGGAAAGGAGGGAGATGGACATTGTGTACGGGGAACGGTGAGAGATGGACATTGTGTACGGGGAACGGAGGGAGATGGACAATGTGTACAGGGAACAGAGAGTGTTGCTCATGGTGCATGGGGAACAGAGGGAGATGGTCAATGTGTAGGGGGAACAGAGGGAGATTGACAATGTGTAGGGGGAACAGAGGGAGATGGACAATGTGTATGGGGAACAGAGGGAGATGGACTGTGTAGGGGAATGGAGGGAGATGGTCATTGTGTACAGGGAACAGAGGGAGATGGACATTGTGTACGGGGAATTGAGGGAGATGGACTGTGTAGGGGAATGGAGGGAGATGGTCATTGTGTACAGGGAACAGAGGGAGATGGACATTGTGTACGGGGAAAGGAGGGAGATGGACATTGTGTACGGGGAATTGAGGGAGATGGACATTGTGTATGGGGAACGGAGGGAGATGGACATTGTGTATGGGGAACGGAGGGAGATGGACATTGTGTATGAGGAACAGAGGGAGATGGACATTGTGTACGGGGAATGGAAGGAGATGGACATTGTGTACGGGGAACAGAGGGAAATGGAGATTGTGTACGGGGAACTGGGGGAGATGGACAGTGTATACGGGGAACGGAGGGAAATGGACATTGTGTACGGGGAATGGAGGGAGATGGACATTGTGTACGGGGAACTGAGGGAGATGGACATTGTGTATGGGGAATGGGGGGAGATGGACATTCTGTACGGGGAATGGAGGGAGATGATCGTTGTGTACGGGGAACAGAGGGAGATGGAGATTGTGTACGGGGAACGGGGGGAGATGGACATTGTGTATGGGGAACGGAGGGAAATGGACAGTGTGTACGGGCAATCGAGGGAGATGGACATTGTGTACGGGGAAATGAGGGAGATGGACATTGTGTATGGGGAATGGGGGAGATGGACATTCTGTACGGGGAAAGGAGGGTGATGGACATTGTGCATGGGGAACGGAGGGAGATGGACATTGTGTACGCGGAATTGAGGGAGATGGATATTGTGCATGGGGAACGGAGGGAGATGGACATTGTGTACGCGGAACTTAGGGAGATGGACATTGTTTACGCGGAATGGGGGGAGATTGGCATTGTGTATGGGGAACGGAGGGAGATGGACATTGTGTACAGGGAACAGAGGGAGATGGACATTGTGTACGGGGAATGGAGGGAGATGGACTGTGTAGGGGAATGGAGGGAGATGGTCATTGTGTACAGGGAACAGAGGGAGATGGACATTGTGTACGGGGAAAGGAGGGAGATGGACATTGTGTAAGGGGAATTGAGGGAGATGGACATTGTGTATGGGGAACGGAGGGAGATGGACATTGTGTATGGGGAACGGAGGGAGATGGACATTGTGTATGAGGAACAGAGGGAGATGGACATTGTGTACGGGGAATGGAAGGAGATGGACATTGTGTACGGGGAACAGAGGGAAATGGAGATTGTGTACGGGGAACGGGGGGAGATGGACATTGTGTACAGGGAACGGAGGGAGATGGACATTGTGTACGGGGAACGGAGGGAGATGGACATTGTGTACGGGGAACAGAGGGAGATGGACATTGTGTACGGGGAATGGAGGGAGATGGACTGTGTAGGGGAATGGAGGGAGATGGTCATTGTGTACAGGGAACAGAGGGAGATGGACATTGTGTACGGGGAATTGAGGGAGATGGACTGTGTAGGGGAATGGAGGGAGATGATCGTTGTGTACGGGGAACAGAGGGAGATGGAGATTGTGTACGGGGAACGGGGGGAGATGGACATTGTGTATGGGGAACGGAGGGAAATGGACAGTGTGTACGGGGAATCGAGGGAGATGGACATTGTGTACGGGGAAATGAGGGAGATGGACATTGTGTATGGGGAATGGGGGAGATGGACATTCTGTACGGGGAATGGAGGGTGATGGACATTGTGCATGGGGAACGGAGGGAGATGGACATTGTGTACGCGGAATTGAGGGAGATGGATATTGTGCATGGGGAACAGAGGGAGATGGACATTGTGTACGCGGAACTTAGGGAGATGAACATTGTTTACGCGGAATGGGGGGAGATTGGCATTGTGTATGGGGAACGGAGGGAGATGGACATTGTGTACAGGGAACAGAGGGAGATGGACATTGTGTACGGGGAATGGAGGGAGATGGACTGTGTAGGGGAATGGAGGGAGATGGTCATTGTGTACAGGGAACAGAGGGAGATGGACATTGTGTACGGGGAATTGAGGGAGATGGACATTGTGTATGGGGAATGGGGGGAGATGGACATTCTGTACGGGGAATGGAGGGAGATGATCGTTGTGTACGGGGAACGGGGGGAGATGGACATTGTGTATGGGGAACGGAGGGAAATGGACAGTGTGTACGGGGAATCGAGGGAGATGGACATTGTGTACGGGGAAATGAGGGAGATGGACATTGTGTATGGGGAATGGGGGAAATGGACATTCTGTACGGGGAATGGAGGGTGATGGACATTGTGCATGGGGAACGGAGGGAGATGGACATTGTGTACGCGGAACTTAGGGAGATGGACATTGTTTACGCGGAATGGGGGGAGATTGGCATTGTGTATGGGGAACGGAGGGAGATTGACATTGTGTACAGGGAACAGAGGGAGATGGACATTGTGTACGGGGAATGGAGGGAGATGGACTGTGTAGGGGAATGGAGGGAGATGGTCATTGTGTACAGGGAACAGAGGGAGATGGACATTGTGTACGGGGAATTGAGGGAGATGGACTGTGTAGGGGAATGGAGGGAGATGGTCATTGTGTACAGGGAACAGAGGGAGATGGACATTGTGTACGGGGAAAGGAGGGAGATGGACATTGTGTACGGGGAATTGAGGGAGATGGACATTGTGTATGGGGAACGGAGGGAGATGGACATTGTGTATGGGGAACGGAGGGAGATGGACATTGTGTATGAGGAACAGAGGGAGATGGACATTGTGTATGGGGAATGGAAGGAGATGGACATTGTGTACGGGGAACAGAGGGAAATGGAGATTGTGTACGGGGAACGGGGGGAGATGGACAGTGTATACAGGGAACGGAGGGAAATGGACATTGTGTACGGGGAATGGAGGGAGATGGACATTGTGTACGGGGAATGGAGGGAGATGGACATTGTGTACGGGGAACTGAGGGAGATGGACATTGTGTATGGGGAATGGGGGGAGATGGACATTCTGTACGGGGAATGGAGGGAGATGATCGTTGTGTACGGGGAACAGAGGGAGATGGAGATTGTGTACGGGGAACGGGGGGAGATGGACATTGTGTATGGGGAACGGAGGGAAATGGACAGTGTGTACGGGGAATCGAGGGAGATGGACATTGTGTACGGGGAAATGAGGGAGATGGACATTGTGTATGGGGAATGGGGGAGATGGACATTCTGTACGGGGAATGGAGGGTGATGGACATTGTGCATGGGGAACGGAGGGAGTTGGACATTGTGTACGCGGAATTGAGGGAGATGGATATTGTGCATGGGGAACGGAGGGAGATGGACATTGTGTACGCGGAACTTAGGGAGATGGACATTGTTTACGCGGAATGGGGGGAGATTGGCATTGTGTATGGGGAACGGAGGGAGATGGACATTGTGTACAGGGAACAGAGGGAGATGGACATTGTGTACGGGGAATGGAGGGAGATGGACTGTGTAGGGGAATGGAGGGAGATGGTCATTGTGTACAGGGAACAGAGGGAGATGGACATTGTGTACGGGGAATTGAGGGAGATGGACTGTGTAGGGGAATGGAGGGAGATGGTCATTGTGTACAGGGAACAGAGGGAGATGGACATTGTGTACGGGGAAAGGAGGGAGATGGACATTGTGTACGGGGAATTGAGGGAGATGGACATTGTGTATGGGGAACGGAGGGAGATGGACATTGTGTATGGGGAACGGAGGGAGATGGACATTGTGTATGAGGAACAGAGGGAGATGGACATTGTGTACGGGGAATGGAAGGAGATGGACATTGTGTACGGGGAACAGAGGGAAATGGAGATTGTGTACGGGGAACGGGGGGAGATGGACAGTGTATACAGGGAACGGAGGGAAATGGACATTGTGTACGGGGAATGGAGGGAGATGGACATTGTGTACGGGGAACTGAGGGAGATGGACATTGTGTATGGGGAATGGAGGGAGATGGACATTGTGTACGGGGAACGGAGGGAGATGGACATTGTGTACGGGGAATGGGGGGAGATGGACATTTTGTACGGGGAATGGAGGGAGATGATCGTTGTGTACGGGGAACAGAGGGAGATGGAGATTGTGTACGGGGAACGGGGGGAGATGGACATTGTGTATGGGGAACGGAGGGAAATGGACAGTGTGTACGGGGAATCGAGGGAGATGGACATTGTGTACGGGGAAATGAGGGAGATGGACATTGTGTATGGGGAATGGGGGAGATGGACATTCTGTACGGGGAATGGAGGGTGATGGACATTGTGCATGGGGAACGGAGGGAGATGGACATTGTGTACGCGGAATTGAGGGAGATGGATATTGTGCATGGGGAACAGAGGGAGATGGACATTGTGTACGCGGAACTTAGGGAGATGAACATTGTTTACGCGGAATGGGGGGAGATTGGCATTGTGTATGGGGAACGGAGGGAGATGGACATTGTGTACAGGGAACAGAGGGAGATGGACATTGTGTACGGAGAATGGAGGGAGATGGACATTGTGTTCGGGGAACGGAGGGAGATGGACATTGTGTTCGGGGAACGGAGGGAGATGGACAGTGTATACGGGGAATGGAGGGAGATGGACTGTGTAGGGGAATGGAGGGAGATGGTCATTGTGTACAGGGAACAGAGGGAGATGGACATTGTGTACGGGGAATTGAGGGAGATGGACTGTGTAGGGGAATGGAGGGAGATGGTCATTGTGTACAGGGAACAGAGGGAGATGGACATTGTGTACGGGGAAAGGAGGGAGATGGACATTGTGTACGGGGAATTGAGGGAGATGGACATTGTGTATGGGGAACGGAGGGAGATGGACATTGTGTATGGGGAACGGAGGGAGATGGACATTGTGTATGAGGAACAGAGGGAGATGGACATTGTGTACGGGGAATGGAAGGAGATGGACATTGTGTACGGGGAACAGAGGGAAATGGAGATTGTGTACGGGGAACGGGGGGAGATGGACAGTGTATACGGGGAACGGAGGGAAATGGACATTGTGTACGGGGAATGGAGGGAGATGGACATTGTGTACGGGGAACTGAGGGAGATGGACATTGTGTATGGGGAATGGGGGGAGATGGACATTCTGTACGGGGAATGGAGGGAGATGATCGTTGTGTACGGGGAACAGAGGGAGATGGAGATTGTGTACGGGGAACGGGGGGAGATGGACATTGTGTATGGGGAATGGAGGGAAATGGACAGTGTGTACGGGGAATCGAGGGAGATGGACATTGTGTACGGGGAAATGAGGGAGATGGACATTGTGTATGGGGAATGGGGGAGATGGACATTCTGTACGGGGAATGGAGGGTGATGGACATTGTGCATGGGGAACGGAGGGAGATGGACATTGTGTACGCGGAATTGAGGGAGATGGAAATTGTGCATGGGGAACGGAGGGAGATGGACATTGTGTACGCGGAACTTAGGGAGATGGACATTGTTTACGCGGAATGGGGGAGATTGGCATTGTGTATGGGGAACGGAGGGAGATGGACATTGTGTACAGGGAACAGAGGGAGATGGACATTGTGTACGGGGAATGGAGGGAGATGGACTGTGTAGGGGAATGGAGGGAGATGGTCATTGTGTACAGGGAACAGAGGGAGATGGACATTGTGTACGGGGAATTGAGGGAGATGGACTGTGTAGGGGAATGGAGGGAGATGGTCATTGTGTACAGGGAACAGAGGGAGATGGACATTGTGTACGGGGAAAGGAGGGAGATGGACATTGTGTACAGGAAATTGAGGGAGATGGACATTGTGTATGGGGAACGGAGGGAGATGGACATTGTGTACGGGGAACAGAGGGAGATGGAGATTGTGTACGGGGAACGGGGGGAGATGGACATTGTGTATGGGGAACGGAGGGAAATGGACAGTGTGTACGGGGAATCGAGGGAGATGGACATTGTGTACGGGGAAATGAGGGAGATGGACATTGTGTATGGGGAATGGGGGAGATGGACATTCTGTACGGGGAATGGAGGGTGATGGACATTGTGCATGGGGAACGGAGGGAGATGGACATTGTGTACGCGGAATTGAGGGAGATGGATATTGTGTACGGAGAATGGAGGGAGATGGACATTGTGTTCGGGGAACGGAGGGAGATGGACATTGTGTTCGGGGAACGGAGGGAGATGGACAGTGTATACGGGGAACGGAGGGAAATGGACATTGTGTACGGGGAATGGAGGGAGATGGACATTGTGTACGGGGAACTGAGGGAGATGGACATTGTGTATGGGGAATGGGGGGAGATGGACATTCTGTACAGGGAATGGAGGGAGATGGACGTTGTGTACGGGGAACAGAGGGAGATGGAGATTGTGTACGGGGAACGGGGGGAGATGGACATTGTGTATGGGGAACGGAGGGAAATGGACAGTGAGTAGGGGGAATCGAGGGAGATGACATTGTGTACGGGGAAATGAGGGAGATGGACATTGTGTATGGGGAATGGGGGAGATGGACATTCTGTACGGGGAATGGAGGGTGATGGACATTGTGCATGGGGAACGGAGGGAGATGGACATTGTGTACGCGGAATTGAGGGAGATGGATATTGTGCATGGGGAACGGAGGGAGATGGACATTGTGTACGCGGAACTTAGGGAGATGGACATTGTGTACGCGGAATGGGGGGAGATTGGCATTGTGTATGGGGAACGGAGGGAGATGGACATTGTGTACAGGGAACAGAGGGAGATGGACATTGTGTACGGGGAATGGAGGGAGATGGACATTGTGTACGGGGAATGGAGGGAGATGGACATTGTGTACGGGGAACGGAGGGAGATGGGTGTTGTGTATGGGGAATGGGGGGAGATGGACATTGTGTACGGGGAAAGGAGGGAGATGGACATTGTGTACGGGGAACAGAGGGAGATGGACATTGTGTACGGGGAACAGAGGGAGATGGACATTGCGTACGGGGAACGGAGAGAGATGGACATTGTGTACGGGGAACGGAGAGAGATGGGCATTGTGTACGGGGAATGGGGGGAGATGGACATTGTGTACGGGTAATGGGGGGAGATGGACATTGTGTACAGGGAACAGAGGGAGATGGACATTGTGTACGGGGAATGGAGGGAGATGGGCATTGTGTACGGCGAACGGAGGGAGATGGACATTGTGTATGGGGAACGGAGGGAGATGGACATTGTGTACGGGGAACAGAGGGAGATGGACATTGTGTACGGGGAACAGAGGGAGATGGACATTGTGTACGGGGAATGGAGGGAGATGGACATTGTGTACGGGGAATGGAGGGAGATGGACATTGTGTACGGGGAATGGGGGGAGATGGACATTGTGTACGGGTAATGGAGACAGATGGACATTGTGTACGGGGAAAGGAGCGAGATGGACATTGTGTACGGGGAACAGAGGGAGATGGACACTGTGTACGGGGAACGGAGTGAGCTGGAGATTGTGTACGGGGAATGGAGGGGGATGGACATTCTGTACGGTGAATGGAGGGTGATGGACATTGTGTACTGGGAACGGAGGGAGATGGACATTGTGTACGGGGAACGGAGGGAGATGGACATTGTGTACGGGGAACGGAGGGAGATGGACATTGTATACGGGGAAAGGAGGGAGATGGAGATTGTGTATGGGGAACGGAGGGAGATGGGCATTGTGTATCGGGAATGGAGGGAGAAGGATATTGTGTATGGGGAACGGAGGGAGATGGACATTGTGTACGCGGAACGGAGGGAAATGGACATTCTGTACGGGGAATGGAGGGTGATGGATATTGTGTACGGGGAATGGAGGGAGATGGACATTGTGTACGCGGAACGGAGGGAGATGGACATTGTGTATCGGGAACGGAGGGAGATGGATATTGTGTACGGGGAACGGAGGGAGATGGACATTGTGTACGGGGAACGGAGGGAGATGGACATTGTGTACGGGGAATGGAGGGAGATGGACATTGTGTTCGGGGAACGGAGGGAGATGGACATTGTGTACAGGGAACAGAGGGAGATGGACATTCTGTACGGGGAATGGAGGGAGATGGACATTGTGTACGGGGAATGGGGGGAGATGGACATTGTGTACGGGGAACGGAGAGAGATGGACATTGTGTACGGCGAACGGAGGGAGATGGACATTGTGTACAGGGAACAGAGGGAGATGGACATTGTGTACGGGGAATGGAGGGAGATGGACATTGTGTACGGGGAATGGGGGGAGATGGACATTGTGTATGGGGAAAGGAGGGAAATGGGTGTTGTGTACGGGGAAATGGAGGGAGCTGGAGATTGTGTACGGGTAATGGAGACAGATGGACATTGTGTACGGGGAAAGGAGGGAGATGGACATTGTGTACGGGGAACAGAGGGAGATGGACATTGTGTACGGGGAACAGAGGGAGATGGACATTGTATACGGGGAACGGAGGGAGATGGGCATTGTGTATCGGGAATGGAGGGAGAAGGATATTGTGTATGGGGAACGGAGGGAGATGGACATTGTGTACGCGGAACGGAGGGAAATGGACATTCTGTACGGAGAATGGAGAGTGATGGATATTGTGTACAGGGAATGGAGGGAGATGGACATTGTGTACGCGGAACGGAGGGAGATGGACATTGTGTATCGGGAACGGAGGGAGATGGATATTGTGTACGGGGAACGGAGGGAGATGGACATTGTGTACGGCGAACGGAGGGAGATGGACATTGTGTACGCGGAACGGAGGGAGATGGACATTGTGTACGCGGAATGGGGGGAGATTGGCATTGTGTATGGGGAATGGAGGGAGATTAACAGTGTGTACGGAGAACGGAGGGAGATGGACATTGTGTACGGGGAACGGAGGGAGATGGACATTGTGTACGGGGAAAAGAGGGAGATGGACATTGTGTACGGCGAACGGAGGGAGATGGACGTTGTGTACAGGGAACAGAGGGAGATGGACATTGTGTACGGGGAATGGAGGGAGATGGACATTGTGTACGGGGAATGGGGGAAGATGGACATTGTGTATGGGGAAAGGAGGGAGATGGACATTGTGTACGGGGAATGGAGGGAGATGGACATTGTGTACGGGGAACGGAGGGAGATGGGCATTGTGTACGGGGAACGGAGGGAGATGGACATTGTGTACGGGGAACGGAGGGAGATGGACATTGTGTACGGGGAACGGAGGGAGATGGACATTGTGTAGGGGGAACGGAGGGAGATGGACACTGTGTACGGGGAACGGAGTGAGCTGGAGATTGTGTATGGGGAATGGAGGGAGATGGACATTGTGTACGGGGAATGGAGGGGGATGGACATTCTGTACGGGGAATGGAGGGTGATGGACATTCTACATGGGGAACGGAGGGAGAGGGACATTGTGTACAGGGAACGGAGGGAGATGGACATTGTGTACAGGGAACGGAGGGAGATGGACATTGTGTACGGGGAATGGAGGGAGATGGACATTGTGTACAGGGAACGGAGGGAGATGGACATTGTGTACGGGGAACGGAGGGAGATGGACATTGTGTACGGGGAACAGAGGGAGATGGACTGTGTACGGGGAACGGAGGGAGATGGACATTGTGTACGGGGAACAGAGGGAGATGGACATTGTGTACGGGGAACGGAGGGAGATGGGCATTGTGTATCGGGAATGGAGGGGGAAGGATATTGTGTATGGGGAATGGAGGGAGATGGACATTGTGTACGGGGAACGGAGGGAGATGGACATTGTGTACGGGGAATGGAGTGAGATGGACATTGTGTACGGGGAACGGAGGGAGATGGGCATTGTGTACGGGGAATGGAGGGAGATGGACATTGTGTACGGGGAATGGGGGGAGATGGACATTGTGTACGGGGAATGGGGGGAGATGTACATTGTGTACGGGGAACGGAGGGAGATGGACATTCTGTACGGGAAATGGAGGGAGATGGACATTCTGTACGGGGAACGGAGGGAGATGGACATTGTGTATGGGGAACGGAGGGAGATGGACATTGTGTACGGGGAACGGAGGGAGATGGACAATGTGTATCGGGAATGGAGGGAGATGGACATTGTATACGGGGAACGGAGGGAGATGGGCATTGTGTACGGGGAACGGAGGGAGATGGACATTGTGTACGCGGAATGGGGGGAGATGGACATTGTGTACGCGGAATGGAGGGAGATGGACATTGTGTACGGGTAATGGAGACAGGTGGACATTGTGTACGGGGAAAGGAGGGAGATGGACATTGTGTACGGGGAACGGTGAGAGATGGACATTGTGTACGGGGAACGGAGGGAGATGGACATTGTGTACAGGGAACAGAGAGTGTTGCTCATGGTGCATGGGGAACAGAGGGAGATGGTCAATGTGTAGGGGGAACAGAGGGAGATTGACAATGTGTAGGGGGAACAGAGGGAGATGGACAATGTGTATGGGGAACAGAGGGAGATGGACTGTGTAGGGGAATGGAGGGAGATGGTCATTGTGTACAGGGAACAGAGGGAGATGGACATTGTGTACGGGGAATTGAGGGAGATGGACTGTGTAGGGGAATGGAGGGAGATGGTCATTGTGTACAGGGAACAGAGGGAGATGGACATTGTGTACGGGGAAAGGAGGGAGATGGACATTGTGTACGGGGAATTGAGGGAGATGGACATTGTGTATGGGGAACGGAGGGAGATGGACATTGTGTATGGGGAACGGAGGGAGATGGACATTGTGTACAGGGAACAGAGGGAGATGGACATTGTGTACGGGGAATGGAGGGAGATGGACATTGTGTTCGGGGAACGGAGGGAGATGGACATTGTGTACGGGGAATGGAGGGAGATGGAGATTGTGTATGGGGAACGGAGGGAGATGGGCATTGTGTATCGGGAATGGAGGGAGAAGGATATTGTGTATGGGGAACGGAGGGAGATGGACATTGTGTACGCGGAACGGAGGGAAATGGACATTCTGTACGGAGAATGGAGGGTGATGGATATTGTGTACAGGGAATGGAGGGAGATGGACATTGTGTACGCGGAACGGAGGGAGATGGACATTGTGTATCGGGAACGGAGGGAGATGGATATTGTGTACGCGGATTGGAGGGAGATGGACATTGTGTACGGGTAATGGAGACAGGTGGACATTGTGTACAGGGAAAGGAGGGAGATGGACATTGTGTACGGGGAACGGTGAGAGATGGACATTGTGTACGGGGAACGGAGGGAGATGGACATTGTGTACAGGGAACAGAGAGTGTTGCTCATGGTGCATGGGGAACAGAGGGAGATGGTCAATGTGTAGGGGGAACAGAGGGAGATTGACAATGTGTAGGGGGAACAGAGGGAGATGGACAATGTGTATGGGGAACAGAGGGAGATGGACTGTGTAGGGGAATGGAGGGAGATGGTCATTGTGTACAGGGAACAGAGGGAGATGGACATTGTGTACGGGGAATTGAGGGAGATGGACTGTGTAGGGGAATGGAGGGAGATGGTCATTGTGTACAGGGAACAGAGGGAGATGGACATTGTGTACGGGGAAAGGAGGGAGATGGACATTGTGTACGGGGAATTGAGGGAGATGGACATTGTGTATGGGGAACGGAGGGAGATGGACATTGTGTATGGGGAACGGAGGGAGATGGACATTGTGTACAGGGAACAGAGGGAGATGGACATTGTGTTCGGGGAACGGAGAGAGATGGATATTGTGTACGGGGAATGGGGGGAGATGGACATTCTGTACGGGGAATGGAGGGAGATGGACGTTGTGTACGGGGAACAGAGGGAGATGCAGATTGTGTACGGGGAACGGGGGGAGATGGACATTGTGTATGGGGAACGGAGGGAAATGGACAGTGTGTAGGGGGAATCGAGGGAGATGGATATTGTGTACGGGGAAATGAGGGAGATGGACATTGTGTATGGGGAATGGGGGAGATGGACGTTCATAACGGGGAATGGAGGGTGATGGACATTGTGCATGGGGAACGGAGGGAGATGGACATTGTGTACGCGGAATGGAGGGAGATGGACATTGTGTACGGGGAACGGAGGGAGATGGGCATTGTGTACGGGGAACGGAGGGAGATGGACATTGTGTACGCGGAATGGGGGGAGATGGACATTGTGTACGCGGATTGGAGGGAGATGGACATTGTGTACGGGTAATGGAGACAGGTGGACATTGTGTACAGGGAAAGGAGGGAGATGGACATTGTGTACGGGGAACGGTGAGAGATGGACATTGTGTACGGGGAACGGAGGGAGAAGGATAGTGTGTATGGGGAACGGAGGGAGATGGACATTGTGTACGCGGAACGGAGGGAAATGGACATTCTGTACGGGGAATGGAGGGTGATGGATATTGTGTACGGGGAATGGAGGGAGATGGACATTGTGTACGCGGAACGGAGGGAGATGGACATTGTGTATGGGGAACGGAGGGAGATGGACATTGTGTACAGGGAACAGAGGGAGATGGACATTGTGTACTGGGAACGGAGGGAGATGGACATTGTGTACGGGGAATGGAGGGAGATGGACATTGTGTACGGGGAACAGAGGGAGATGGACATTGTTTACGGGGAAAGGAGGGAGATGGAGATTGTGTATGGGGAACGGAGGGAGATGGGCATTGTGTATCGGGAATGGAGGGAGAAGGATAGTGTGTATGGGGAACGGAGGGAGATGGACATTGTGTACGCGGAACGGAGGGAAATGGACATTCTGTACGGGGAATGGAGGGTGATGGATATTGTGTACGGGGAATGGAGGGAGATGGACATTGTGTACGCGGAACGGAGGGAGATGGACATTGTGTATCGGGAACGGAGGGAGATGGATATTGTGTACGGGGAACGGAGGGAGATGGACATTGTGTTCGGGGAACGGAGGGAGATGGACATTGTGTACAGGGAACAGAGGGAGATGGACATTCTGTACGGGGAATGGAGGGAGATGGACATTGTACATGGGGAACGGAGGGAGAGGGACATTGTGTACAGGGAACGGAGGGAGATGGACATTGTGTACAGGGAACAGAGGGAGATGGACATTGTGTACGGGGAACGGAGGGAGATGGACATTGTGTACAGGGAACAGAGGGAGATGGACATTGTGTACGGGGAACGGAGGGAGATGGACATTGTGTACGGGGAACAGAGGGAGATGGACATTGTGTACGGGGAACGGAGGGAGATGGGCATTGTGTATCGGGAATGGAGGGGGAAGGATATTGTGTATGGGGAATGGAGGGAGATGGACATTGTGTACGGGGAACGGAGGGAGATGGACATTGTGTACGGGGAATGGAGGGAGATGGACATTGTGTACGGGGAACGGAGGGAGATGGACATTGTGTACGGGGAATGGAGGGAGATGGACATTGTGTACGGGGAACGGAGGGAGATGGACATTGTGTACGGGGAACGGAGGGAGATGGGCATTGTGTACGGGGAACGGGGGGAGATGGACATTGTGTACGGGGAACGGAGGGAGATGGACATTGTGTACGGGGAATGGAGGGAGATGGGCATTGTGTACGGGGAATGGAGGGAGATGGACATTGTGTATGGGGAACGGAGGGAGGTGGACATTGTGTATGGGGAACGGAGGGAGATGGACATTGTGTACGGGGAACGGAGGGAGATGGACATTGTCTACAGGGAACGGAGGGAGATGGATATTGTGTACGGGGAACGGAGGGAGATGGACAATGTGTATCGGGAATGGAGGGAGATGGACATTGTGTACGGGGAACGGAGGGAGATGGACATTGTGTACGGGGAATGGAGGGAGATGGACATTGTGTACGGGGAACGGAGGGAGATGGACATTGTGTACGGGGAACGGAGGGAGATGGGCATTGTGTACGGGGAACGGGGGGAGATGGACATTGTGTACGGGGAACGGAGGGAGATGGACATTGTGTACGGGGAATGGAGGGAGATGGGCATTGTGTACGGGGAATGGAGGGAGATGGACATTGTGTATGGGGAACGGAGGGAGGTGGACATTGTGTATGGGGAACGGAGGGAGATGGACATTGTGTACGGGGAACGGAGGGAGATGGACATTGTCTACAGGGAACGGAGGGAGATGGATATTGTGTACGGGGAACGGAGGGAGATGGACAATGTGTATCGGGAATGGAGGGAGATGGACATTGTGTACGGGGAACGGAGGGAGATGGGCATTGTGTACGGGGAACGGAGGGAAATGGGCCTTGTGTACGCGGAATGGGGGGAGATGGACATTGTGTACGCGGAATGGAGGGAGATGGACATTGTGTACGCGGAATGGAGGGAGATGGACATTGTGTAAGTGGAACGGAGGGAGATGGACATTGTGTACGGGGAACGGAGGGAGATGGACATTGTGTACGGGGAACGGGGGGAGATGGGCATTGTCTACTGGGAACGGAGGGAGATGGACATTGTGTACGGGGAACGGGGGGAGATGGGCATTGTCTACAGGGAACGGAGGGAGATGGATATCGTCACCTAAACTCCTGTTCACACTCGCCAGTGCCCAGCTTGCCTGCAAAACTGTTGTTACACTCAACGGAACAGACTCCGCCAAGTTCTCCACTCCTCTCCTTACCCTCACAGAACCCCTTCACCCTATCACGCCTCCACCCTATCAGACCCCTAGAACTCTGCTGCTGCCCCTCCGTTTTTGCCCCTGCCTTTGTTGATTCAGAGTGGGGTGGGGGTCACCAGCTTACCCCTGCACCTCACCGCGTTGGATGAGGGCTGCTGCCTTTCTGCAGGTATCGGCCCCAAGGGGCAGCTCACTCGGGCATTATGGATTGGCAGTGTTGGCTTAATTCGTGAGGGGCAAGTCAATTCCTCCATTGCTGCAGCCACCTGGACGTTGGATATCCTCCGATCATGATTGGGATAAAACCCACGTTTCCGATGGGCAAGTGGTTTCGGGAGTAACGACTAACACAGCTGGGTGTCCCCTGGGGCAAGTCCTGCTATGACTGGGCCCAGGTAACTGTGACGCAAGGGACCCAGGTAACAGTGTCCGGGTGGGGCGGCCTCGACCCCCGGGTCCGGATTGTCCGGGTGGGGAGATCTCGACCCCCGGGTCCGGATTGTCTGGGTGGGGCGGCCTCGACCCCCGGGTCCGGATTGTCCGGGTGGGGAGGTCTCGACCCCCGGGTCCGGATTGTCCAGGTGGGGAGATCTCGACCGCCGGGTCCGGATTGTCCGGGTGGGACGGCCTCGACCCCCGGGTCCGCATTGTCCGGGTGGGGCAGCCTCGACCCCCGGGTCCGGATTGTCCGGGTGGGGCGGCCTCGACCCCCGGGTCCGGATTGTCCGGGTGGGGCGGCCTGGACCCCCGGGTCCGGATTGTCCGGGTGGGGAGATCTCGACCCCCGGGTCCGGATTATCCGGGTGGGGAGATCTCGACCCCCGGGTCCGGATTGTCCGGGTGGGGCGGCCTCGACCCCCGGGTCCGCATTGTCCGGGTGGGGAGATCTCGACCCCCGGGTCCGGATTGTCCGGGTGGGGAGATCTCGACCCCCGGGTCCGGATTGTCCGGGTGGGGAGATCTCGACCCCCGGGTCCGGATTGTCCGGGTGGGGAGATCTCGACCCCCGGGTCCGGATTGTCCGGGTGGGGTGATCTCGACCCCCGGGTCCGGATTGTCCGGGTGGGGCGGCCTCGACCCCCGGGTCCGGATTGTCCGGGTGGGGAGATCTCGGCCCCCGGGTCCGGATTGTCTGGGTGGGGAGATCTCGACCCCCGGGTCCGGACTGTCCGGGTGGGGAGATCTCGACCCCCGGGTCCGGATTGTCCGGGTGGGACGGACTCGACCCCCAGGTCCGGATTGTCCGGGTGGGGCGGCCTCGACCCCCGGGTCCGGATTGTCCGGGTGGGGAGATCTCGACCCCCGGGTCCGGATTGTCCGGGTGGGGAGATCTCGACCCCCGGGTCCGGATTGTCCGGGTGGGACGGACTCGACCCCCGGGTCCGGATTGTCCGGGTGGGGCGGCCTCGACCCCCGGGTCCGGATTGTCCGGGTGGGGCGGCCTCGACCCCCGGGTCCGGATTGTCCGGGTGGGGAGATCTCGACCCCCGGGTCCGGATTGTCCGGGTGGGGAGATCTCGACCCCCGGGTCCGGATTGTCCGGGTGGGACGGACTCGACCCCCGGGTCCGGATTGTCCGGGTGGGGCGGCCTCGACCCCCGGGTCCGGATTGTCCGGGTGGGGAGATCTCGACCCCCGGGTCCGGATTGTCCGGGTGGGGAGATCTCGACCCCCGGGTCCGGATTGTCCGGGTGGGGAGATCTCGACCCCCGGGTCCGGATTGTCCGGGTGGGGAGATCTCGACCCCCGGGTCCGGATTGTCCGGGTGGGGCGGCCTCGACCCCCGGGTCCGGATTGTCCGGGTGGGGAGATCTCGACCCCCGGGTCCGGATTGTCCGGGTGGGGAGATCTCGACCCCCGGGTCCGGATTGTCCGGGTGGGGAGATCTCGACCCCCGGGTCCAGACTGTCCGGGTGGGGAGATCTCGACCCCCGGGTCCGGATTGTCCGGGTGGGACGGACTCGACCCCCGGGTCCGGATTGTCCGAGTGGGGCGGCCTCGACCCCCGGGTCCGGATTGTCCGGGTGGGGAGATCTCGACCCCCGGGTCCGGATTGTCCGGGTGGGGAGATCTCGACCCCCGGGTCCGGATTGTCCGGGTGGGGAGATCTCGACCCCCGGGTCCGGATTGTCCGGGTGGGGCGGCCTCGACCCCCGGGTCCGGATTGTCCGGGTGGGGAGATCTCGACCCCCGGGTCCGGATTGTCCGGGTGGGGAGATCTCGACCCCCGGGTCCGGATTGTCCGGGTGGGGAGATCTCGACCCCCGGGTCCGGATTGTCCGGGTGGGACGGACTCGACCCCCGGGTCCGGATTGTCCGAGTGGGGCGGCCTCGACCCCCGGGTCCGGATTGTCCGGGTGGGGAGATCTCGACCCCCGGGTCCGGATTGTCCGGGTGGGGAGATCTCGACCCCCGGGTCCGGATTGTCCGGGTGGGGAGATCTCGACCCCCGGGTCCGGATTGTCCGGGTGGGGAGATCTCGACCCCCGGGTCCGGATTGTCCGGGTGGGACGGACACGACCCCCGGGTCCGGATTGTCTGGGTGGGGAGATCTCGACCCCCGGGTCCGGATTGTCCGGGTGGGGCGGCCTCGACCCCCGGGTCCGGATTGTCCGGGTGGGACGGACTCGACCCCCGGGTCCGGATTGTCCGGGTGAGGAGATCTCAACCCCCGGGTCCGGATTGTCCGGGTGGGACGGACTCGACCCCCGGGTCCGGATTGTCCGGGTGGGGAGATCTCGACCCCCGGGTCCGGATTGTCCGGGTGGGGAGATCTCGACCCCCGGGTCCGGATTGTCCGGGTGGGACGGACTCGACCCCTGGGTCCGGATTGTCCGGGTGGGGCGGCCTCGACCCCCGGGTCCGGATTGTCCGGGTGGGGAGATCTCGACCCCCGGGTCCGGATTGTCCGGGTGGGGAGATCTCGACCCCCGGGTCCGGATTGTCCGGGTGGGGCGGCCTCGACCCCCGGGTCCGGATTGTCCGGGTGGGGCGGCCTCGACCCCCGGGTCCGGATTGTCCGGGTGGGGAGATCTCGACCCCCGGGTCCGGATTGTCCGGGTGGGGAGATCTCGACCCCCGGGTCCGGATTGTCCGGGTGGGGCGGCCTCGACCCCCGGGTCCGGATTGTCCGGGTGGGACGGACTCGACCCCCGGGTCCAGATTGTCCGGGTGAGGAGATCTCAACCCCCGGGTCCGGATTGTCCGGGTGGGACGGACTCGACCCCCGGGTCCGGATTGTCCGGGTGGGGAGATCTCGACCCCCGGGTCCGGATTGTCCGGGTGGGGAGATCTCGACCCCCGGGTCCGGATTGTCCGGGTGGGACGGACTCGACCCCTGGGTCCGGATTGTCCGGGTGGGGCGGCCTCGACCCCTGGGTCCGGATTGTCCGGGTGGGGAGATCTCGACCCCCGGGTCCGGATTGTCCGGGTGGGGAGATCTCGACCCCCGGGTCCGGATTGTCCGGGTGGGGAGATCTCGACCCCCGGGTCCGGATTGTCCGGGTGGGGCGGCCTCGACCCCCGGGTC
Organism: Hypanus sabinus; assembly: GCF_030144855.1. Taxonomy (NCBI): domain Eukaryota; kingdom Metazoa; phylum Chordata; class Chondrichthyes; order Myliobatiformes; family Dasyatidae; genus Hypanus; species Hypanus sabinus. The sequence goes on from NW_026779276.1 coordinate 93,561, forward strand.
CGGATTGTCCGGGTGGGGCGGCCTCGACCCCCGGGTCCGGATTGTCCGGATGGGACGGACTCGACCCCCGGGTCCGGATTGTCCGGGTGGGGAGATCTCGACCCCCGGGTCCGGATTGTCCGGGTGGGGAGATCTCGACCCCCGGGTCCGGATTGTCCGGGTGGGGCGGCCTCGACCCCCGGGTCCGGATTGTCCGGGTGGGGCGGCCTCGACCCCCGGGTCCGGATTGTCCGGGTGGGGCGGCCTCGACCCCCGGGTCCGGATTGTCCGGGTGGGGAGATCTCGACCCCCGGGTCCGGATTGTCCGGGTGGGGAGATCTCGACCCCCGGGTCCGGATTGTCCGGGTGGGGCGGCCTCGACCCCCGGGTCCGGATTGTCCGGGTGGGGAGATCTCGACCCCCGGGTCCGGATTGTCCGGGTGGGGAGATCTCGACCCCCGGGTCCGGATTGTCCGGGTGGGGCGGCCTCAACCCCCGGGTCCGGATTGTCCGGGTGGGGCGGCCTCGACCCCCGGGTCCGGATTGTCCGGGTGGGGCGGCCTCGACCCCCGGGTCCGGATTGTCCGGGTGAGGAGATCTCGACCCCCGGGTCCGGATTGTCCGGGTGGGACGGACTCGACCCCCGGGTCCGGATTGTCCGGGTGGGGCGGCCTCGACCCCCGGGTCCGGATTGTCCGGGTGGGGCGGCCTCGACCCCCGGGTCCGGATTGTCCGGGTGGGGAGATCTCGACCCCCGGGTCCGGATTGTCCGGGTGGGACGGACTCGACCCCCGGGTCCGGATTGTCCGGGTGAGGAGATCTCGACCCCCGGGTCCGGATTGTCCGGGTGGGACGGACTCGACCCCCGGGTCCGGATTGTCCAGGTGGGACGGACTCGACCCCCGGGTCCGGATTGTCCGGGTGGGGAGATCTCGACCCCCGGGTCCGGATTGTCCGGGTGGGGCGGCCTCGACCCCCGGGTCCGGATTGTCCGGGTGGGGAGATCTCGACCCCCGGGTCCGGATTGTCCGGGTGGGGAGATCTCGACCCCCGGGTCCGGATTTTCCGGGTGGGGAGATCTCGACCCCCGGGTCCGGATTGTCCGGGTGGGACGGACTCGACCCCCGGGTCCGGATTGTCCGGGTGAGGAGATCTCGACCCCCGGGTCCGGATTGTCCGGGTGGGACGGACTCGACCCCCGGGTCCGGATTGTCCGGGTGGGACGGACTCGACCCCCGGGTCCGGATTGTCCGGGTGGGGAGATCTCGACCCCCGGGTCCGGATTGTCCGGGTGGGGCGGCCTCGACCCCCGGGTCCGGATTGTCCGGGTGGGGAGATCTCGACCCCCGGGTCCGGATTGTCCGGGTGGGGAGATCTCGACCCCCGGGTCCGGATTTTCCGGGTGGGGAGATCTCGACCCCCGGGTCCGGATTGTCCGGGTGGGGAGATCTCGACCCCCGGGTCCGGATTGTCCGGGTGGGGAGATCTCGACCCCCGGGTCCGGATTGTCCGGGTGGGGAGATCTCGACCCCCGGGTCCGGATTGTCCGGGTGGGGAGATCTCGACCCCCGGGTCCGGATTGTCCGGGTGGGGCGGCCTCGACCCCCGGGTCCGGATTGTCCGGGTGGGGAGATCTCGACCCCCGGGTCCGGATTGTCCGGGTGGGGAGATCTCGACCCCCGGGTCCGGTTTGTCCGGGTGGGGAGATCTCGACCCCCGGGTCCGGATTGTCCGGGTGGGGCGGCCTCGACCCCCGGGTCCGGATTGTCCGGGTGGGGCGGCCTCGACCCCCGGGTCCGGATTGTCCGGGTGGGGAGATCTCGACCCCCGGGTCCTGATTGTCCGGGTGGGGAGATCTCGACCCCCGGGTCCGGACTGTCCGGGTGGGGCGGCCTCGACCCCCGGGTCCGGACTGTCCGGGTGGGGCGGCCTCGACCCCCGGGTCCGGATTGTCCGGGTGGGGAGATCTCGACCCCCGGGTCCGGATTGTCCGGGTGGGGAGATCTCGACCCCCGGGTCCGGATTGTCCGGGTGGGGAGATCTCGACCCCCGGGTCCGGATTGTCCGGGTGGGGCGGCCTCGACCCCCGGGTCCGGATTGTCCGGGTGGGGAGATCTCGACCCCCGGGTCCGGATTGTCCGGGTGGGGCGGACTCGACCCCCGGGTCCGGATTGTCCGGGTGGGGAGATCTCGACCCCCGGGTCCGGATTGTCCGGGTGGGGAGATCTCGACCCCCGGGTCCGGATTGTCCGGGTGGGGAGATCTCGACCCCCGGGTCCGGATTGTCCGGGTGGGGCGGCCTCGACCCCCGGGTCCGGATTGTCCGGGTGGGGCGGCCTCGACCCCCGGGTCCGGATTGTCCGGGTGGGGAGATCTCGACCCCCGGGTCCGGATTGTCCGGGTGGGGCGGCCTCGACCCCCGGGTCCGGATTGTCCGGGTGGGGAGATCTCGACCCCCGGGTCCGGATTGTCCGGGTGGGACGGACTCGACCCCCGGGTCCGGATTGTCCGGGTGGGACGGACTCGACCCCCGGGTCCGGATTGTCCGGGTGGGACGGACTCGACCCCCGGGTCCGGATTGTCCGGGTGGGACGGACTCGACCCCCGGGTCCGGATTGTCCGGGTGGGGAGATCTCGACCCCCGGGTCCGGATTGTCCGGGTGGGGCGGCCTCGACCCCCGGGTCCGGATTGTCCGGGTGGGGAGATCTCGACCCCCGGGTCCGGATTGTCCGGGTGGGACGGACTCGACCCCCGGGTCCGGATTGTCCGGGTGGGGAGATCTCGACCCCCGGGTCCGGATTGTCCGGGTGGGACGGACTCGACCCCCGGGTCGGGATTGTCCGGGTGGGGAGATCTCGACCCCCGGGTCCGGATTGTCCGGGTGGGGAGATCTCGACCCCCGGGTCCGGATTGTCCGGGTGGGACGGACACGACCCCCGGGTCCGGATTGTCTGGGTGGGGAGATCTCGACCCCCGGGTCCGGATTGTCCGGGTGGGGCGGCCTCGACCCCCGGGTCCGGATTGTCCGGGTGGGACGGACTCGACCCCCGGGTCCGGATTGTCCGGGTGAGGAGATCTCAACCCCCGGGTCCGGATTGTCCGGGTGGGACGGACTCGACCCCCGGGTCCGGATTGTCCGGGTGGGGAGATCTCGACCCCCGGGTCCGGATTGTCCGGGTGGGGAGATCTCGACCCCCGGGTCCGGATTGTCCGGGTGGGACGGACTCGACCCCTGGGTCCGGATTGTCCGGGTGGGGCGGCCTCGACCCCCGGGTCCGGATTGTCCGGGTGGGGAGATCTCGACCCCCGGGTCCGGATTGTCCGGGTGGGGAGATCTCGACCCCCGGGTCCGGATTGTCCGGGTGGGGCGGCCTCGACCCCCGGGTCCGGATTGTCCGGGTGGGGCGGCCTCGACCCCCGGGTCCGGATTGTCCGGGTGGGGAGATCTCGACCCCCGGGTCCGGATTGTCCGGGTGGGGAGATCTCGACCCCCGGGTCCGGATTGTCCGGGTGGGGCGGCCTCGACCCCCGGGTCCGGATTGTCCGGGTGGGACGGACTCGACCCCCGGGTCCAGATTGTCCGGGTGAGGAGATCTCAACCCCCGGGTCCGGATTGTCCGGGTGGGACGGACTCGACCCCCGGGTCCGGATTGTCCGGGTGGGGAGATCTCGACCCCCGGGTCCGGATTGTCCGGGTGGGGAGATCTCGACCCCCGGGTCCGGATTGTCCGGGTGGGGCGGCCTCGACCCCCGGGTCCGGATTGTCCGGGTGGGGCGGCCTCGACCCCCGGGTCCGGATTGTCCGGGTGGGGCGGCCTCGACCCCCGGGTCCGGATTGTCCGGGTGGGGAGATCTCGACCCCCGGGTCCGGATTGTCCGGGTGGGACGGACTCGACCCCCGGGTCCGGATTGTCCGGGTGAGGAGATCTCGACCCCCGGGTCCGGATTGTCCGGGTGGGACGGACTCGACCCCCGGGTCCGGATGGGACGGACTCGACCCCCGGGTCCGGATTGTCCGGGTGGGGAGATCTCGACCCCCGGGTCCGGATTGTCCGGGTGGGGCGGCCTCGACCCCCGGGTCCGGATTGTCCGGGTGGGGAGATCTCGACCCCCGGGTCCGGATTGTCCGGGTGGGGAGATCTCGACCCCCGGGTCCGGATTTTCCGGGTGGGGAGATCTCGACCCCCGGGTCCGGATTGTCCGGGTGGGGAGATCTCGACCCCCGGGTCCGGATTGTCCGGGTGGGGAGATCTCGACCCCCGGGTCCGGATTGTCCGGGTGGGGAGATCTCGACCCCCGGGTCCGGATTGTCCGGGTGGGGAGATCTCGACCCCCGGGTCCGGATTGTCCGGGTGGGGCGGCCTCGACCCCCGGGTCCGGATTGTCCGGGTGGGGAGATCTCGACCCCCGGGTCCGGATTGTCCGGGTGGGGAGATCTCGACCCCCGGGTCCGGATTGTCCGGGTGGGGAGATCTCGACCCCCGGGTCCGGATTGTCCGGGTGGGGCGGCCTCGACCCCCGGGTCCGGATTGTCCGGGTGGGGCGGCCTCGACCCCCGGGTCCGGATTGTCCGGGTGGGGAGATCTCGACCCCCGGGTCCTGATTGTCCGGGTGGGGAGATCTCGACCCCCGGGTCCGGACTGTCCGGGTGGGGCGGCCTCGACCCCCGGGTCCGGACTGTCCGGGTGGGGCGGCCTCGACCCCCGGGTCCGGATTGTCCGGGTGGGGAGATCTCGACCCCCGGGTCCGGATTGTCCGGGTGGGGAGATCTCGACCCCCGGGTCCGGATTGTCCGGGTGGGGCGGACTCGACCCCCGGGTCCGGATTGTCCGGGTGGGGAGATCTCGACCCCCGGGTCCGGATTGTCCGGGTGGGGCGGACTCGACCCCCGGGTCCGGATTGTCCGGGTGGGGAGATCTCGACCCCCGGGTCCGGATTGTCCGGGTGGGGAGATCTCGACCCCCGGGTCCGGATTGTCCGGGTGGGGAGATCTCGACCCCCGGGTCCGGATTGTCCGGGTGGGGCGGCCTCGACCCCCGGGTCCGGATTGTCCGGGTGGGGCGGCCTCGACCCCCGGGTCCGGATTGTCCGGGTGGGGCGGCCTCGACCCCCGGGTCCGGATTGTCCGGGTGGGGCGGCCTCGACCCCCGGGTCCGGATTGTCCGGGTGGGGAGATCTCGACCCCCGGGTCCGGATTGTCCGGGTGGGACGGACTCGACCCCCGGGTCCGGATTGTCCGGGTGGGACGGACTCGACCCCCGGGTCCGGATTTTCCGGGTGGGATGGACTCGACCCCCGGGTCCGGATTGTCCGGGTGGGACGGACTCGACCCCCGGGTCCGGATTGTCCGGGTGGGACGGACTCGACCCCCGGGTCCGGATTGTCCGGGTGGGGAGATCTCGACCCCCGGGTCCGGATTGTCCGGGTGGGGCGGCCTCGACCCCCGGGTCCGGATTGTCCGGGTGGGGAGATCTCGACCCCCGGGTCCGGATTGTCCGGGTGGGACGGACTCGACCCCCGGGTCCGGATTGTCCGGGTGGGACGGACTCGACCCCCGGGTCCGGATTGTCCGGGTGGGACGGACTCGACCCCCGGGTCCGGATTGTCCGGGTGGGTCGGACTCGACCCCCGGGTCCGGATTGTCCGGGTGGGGCGGCCTCGACCCCCGGGTCCGGATTGTCCGGGTGGGGAGATCTCGACCCCCGGGTCCGGATTGTCCGGGTGGGACGGACTCGACCCCCGGGTCCGGATTGTCCGGGTGGGACGGACTCGACCCCCGGGTCCGGATTGTCCGGGTGGGGAGATCTCGACCCCCGGGTCCGGATTGTCCGGGTGGGTCGGACTCGACCCCCGGGTCCGGATTGTCCGGGTGGGACGGACTCGACCCCCGGGTCCGGATTGTCCGGGTGGGGCGGCCTCGACCCCCGGGTCCGGATTGTCCGGGTGGGGAGATCTCGACCCCCGGGTCCGGATTGTCCGGGTGGGACGGACTCGACCCCCGGGTCCGGATTGTCCGGGTGGGGAGATCTCGACCCCCGGGTCCGGATTGTCCGGGTGGGGAGATCTCGACCCCCGGGTCCGGATTGTCCGGGTGGGACGGACTCGACCCCCGGGTCCGGATTGTCCGGGTGGGACGGACTCGACCCCCGGGTCCGGATTGTCCGGGTGGGACGGACTCGACCCCCGGGTCCGGATTGTCCGGGTGGGTCGGACTCGACCCCCGGGTCCGGATTGTCCGGGTGGGGCGGCCTCGACCCCCGGGTCCGGATTGTCCGGGTGGGGAGATCTCGACCCCCGGGTCCGGATTGTCCGGGTGGGACGGACTCGACCCCCGGGTCCGGATTGTCCGGGTGGGACGGACTCGACCCCCGGGTCCGGATTGTCCGGGTGGGGAGATCTCGACCCCCGGGTCCGGATTGTCCGGGTGGGTCGGACTCGACCCCCGGGTCCGGATTGTCCGGGTGGGACGGACTCGACCCCCGGGTCCGGATTGTCCGGGTGGGGCGGCCTCGACCCCCGGGTCCGGATTGTCCGGGTGGGGAGATCTCGACCCCCGGGTCCGGATTGTCCGGGTGGGACGGACTCGACCCCCGGGTCCGGATTGTCCGGGTGGGGAGATCTCGACCCCCGGGTCCGGATTGTCCGGGTGGGGAGATCTCGACCCCCGGGTCCGGATTGTCCGGGTGGGACGGACTCGACCCCCGGGTCCGGATTGTCCGGGTGGGACGGACTCGACCCCCGGGTCCGGATTGTCCGGGTGGGATGGACTCGACCCCCGGGTCCGGATTGTCCGGGTGGGGCGGGCCTCGACCCCCGGGTCCGGATTGTCCGGGTGGGGCGGACTCGACCCCCGGGTCCGGATTGTCCGGGTGGGACGGACTCGACCCCCGGGTCCGGATTGTCCGGGTGGGGCGGCCTCGACCCCCCGGGTCCGGATTGTCCGGGTGGGGAGATCTCGACCGCCGGGTCCGGATTGTCTGGGTGGGGAGATCTCGACCCCCGGGTCCGGATTGTCCGGGTGGGGAGATCTCGACCCCCGGGTCCGGATTGTCCGGGTGGGGCGGCCTCGACCCCCGGGTCCGGATTGTCCGGGTGGGGCGGCCTCGACCCCCGGGTCCGGATTGTCCGGGTGGGGAGATCTCGACCCCCGGGTCCGGATTGTCCGGGTGGGGAGATCACGACCCCCGGGTCCGGATTGTCCGGGTGGGGAGATCTCGACCCCCGGGTCCGGATTGTCCGGGTGGGGCGGCCTCGACCCCCGGGTCCGGATTGTCCGGGTGGGACGGACTCGACCCCCGGGTCCGGATTGTCCGGGTGGGGAGATCTCGACCCCCGGGTCCGGATTGTCCGGGTGGGACGGACTCGACCCCCGGGTCCGGATTGTCCGGGTGGGACGGACTCGACCCCCGGGTCCGGATTGTCCGGGTGGGACGGACTCGACCCCCGGGTCCGGATTGTCCGGGTGGGACGGACTCGACCCCCGGGTCCGGATTGTCCGGGTGGGACGGACTCGACCCCCGGGTCCGGATTGTCCGGGTGGGACGGACTCGACCCCCGGGTCCGGATTGTCCGGGTGGGACGGACTCGACCCCCGGGTCCGGATTGTCCGGGTGGGGCGGCCTCGACCCCCGGGTCCGGATTGTCCGGGTGGGGCGGCCTCGACCCCCGGGTCCGGATTGTCCGGGTGGGACGGACTCGACCGCCATCTTTCTGACAGGCACCCATGGGCGCTCCGGAGAACCTGGCTGTCGGCGCAAGCGGCCGGCGGGACGGCCCCGTTCCGACGGAAACCTGACAGCCGAACGATGCTATTTTGATCAGTGGCATCTACTGTCGAGTTGGCGAAATAGGGAGAGGCAAGAACCGGAAGCTGTACTCATTTGATGCTGCCTGTGACAGTAGGGCCCATCGCCATATTTCTTCCTGGCGAACAGACGAACCGCGCCCGCGCCAGAGCCGCGTCGCCGCCATGTTTGTTACTGGTGAAGGCGGAGGCTGAGCTCGCATCATTGGGTATCTGAGGGAGGCCCGCCATCTTTGGCGCTGGCAGCGGCCGGCCCCGCCCCTGGGTCGTGACGCGGCCGGAAGCGGCGGGGCGGGACTTCCTGTGCCCAGGCAGCAGATAGAAGGTGCCCACGGCCGCCATGCGGGGAAGAGGGCGGCCGCGACCCGTCCCTCGCTCCCGCATCCCGGCGCCGCCCTCGCCGCCACGCTGCTGCGTCCCCGGCTGCGCCACTGCGCCCAGCCGCCGGCTGCACCCGCTGCCCCGCGGCCTCGGCCTCCGCCAGCGATGGGTGCAGGCTATCGTCGGCCGGCGGCCCGAGGCGGAGAGGAGGAAGTGCAGCCTCCAGCTCCTGGTCAGTTCCGGGTCAGGGGGCAGCGGGCTCGGGGTTGGGGGGTCTGCAGCGGGGTGAGAGGGTAATTGGGTGTGTAGGTGAAGGGTCAGAGGTGGGCCTGAGCGCGTCAAGGGGGTCAGTGGGTCAGGGTTCAGAGGGCGCTGGGGATCAGGGTTCAGAGGGCGCTGGGGATCAGTGGGTCAGGGTTCAGAGGGCGCTGGGGATCAGTGGGTCAGTGAGTCAGGGTTCAGAGGGCGCTGGGGATCAGGGTTCAGAGGGCGCTGGGGATCAGGGTTCAGAGGGCGCTGGGGATCAGTGGGTCAGGGTTCAGAGGGCGCTGGGGATCAGTGGGTCAGGGTTCAGAGGGCGCTGGGGATCAGGGTTGATTGGGCGCTGGGGATCAGTGGGTCAGGGTTCAGAGGGCGCTGGGGATCAGGGTTCAGAGGGCGCTGGGGATCAGGGTTCAGAGGGCGCTGGGGATCAGGGTTCAGAGGGCGCTGGGGATCAGGGTTCAGAGGGCGCTGGGGATCAGTGGGTCAGGGTTCAGAGGGCGCTGGGGATCATGGTTGATTGGGCGCTGGGGATCAGGGTTGATTGGGCGCTGGGGATCAGGGTTCAGAGGGCGCTGGGGATCAGGGGGTCAGTGGCACAAGAGTTGTCCCGGATGTGGGAAAGCTGCCACTGAGCTGGGAAGGGGGCAGAGGAGATGTTACCTGGGCTCGGGGTCCGAGTTCTGGGGAGAGGTTGGGGGCGTGGGTGATAAAACCCTGTTAAAGTGCAGGTCCTTCTCTGCAGGGTTGGGCAATCTGGGTACAGGTAAGATGAGAGGGGACAGATTAATAGGGATCCGAGGGTGGTCCTTCCATGGAATGAGCTGCCAGAGGAAGTGGTTGAGGCAGGTATGATTTACAAGTAATTTTGATAGGGATAGGTATGGAATTCCAACATCACTGTATTCCACTGCCCTTATCTGCAGGGTCCATGGACAGCAGGTAGGGGACCCCTGGGTTAGAGGGGTACAGGGCCAACGATAAAGGTTAGAATGTGGTGAGGGTGGATGGGTTTATGTGGTCACAAAAACCCATGACCTATCTCCCTCTCTTCCCCCTCCTACCACAGCGAATCCGCCGTCCTTACATCTGCTCCAGCCACTTCCAGCCGGGCGAGGAGGTGACGGCTGAAACCCTGCCTTCCATCTTTCCCCCGCCCTCTCCCTCCTCTCCCCATTCTTCCTCCCCTCACCCCGTTCCCCCCACTTCAGACACCCCTCCTCCTGCTGCAACACCACCTCCTCCCCCGATGGCCCCGGGAGAGGCCGCGCCTGATCCTGCCAGGGGCCGGATCGGGGACCTGGTGTTGGCAGCCGAGCTGATGGAGATGGTGAGCGAGACGGTACGCCACGCTCAAGAGGAGGGCGGCCGTCTGGAGCAGGCATTCGGGCACGACCACGGGGCCTACGTGGTGCCCGACGACCCCTGCACCCTGAAGCGGATGGTGAAGGAGATGAAGGATACGGTGCACAGCCAGAACGGCCGGCTGGCGGCCCTGCAGCGAGAGCTGGCCTCTGTGCTGGCTCAGTACAAGGAGCTGAAGGTAGGGGATGGCTCCCGCGCCGCCCGTGGCCTCGCCCCATGTCTGAGAAAGGAATGAAACCCGGAGTGTGTTCTCTCCCTCTCCAGGAACGCTACGAACACGAGCGGCGGACGGTGGCGGTGGAACTGACGGCGCAGCTCAGCCAGCTGCAGATGCAGAACGCCAGCCTGAGGATGGAGCGGGAGGACCTGGAGCGGCGGCTGCGCAAGGTGCAGGAGCAGGCCGACTCGGCCGCCGGCACCGTGCTCTTCCTGAGCCGCCAGCTGAAGGAGCGGGAGGGCCGCGCCAGGGCTGCCGCCTTCTCCGTGGAGGGCATGCGTCCCGGCCGCAAGTGGCTGCGCTTCTACACCGGCTTCGACAGCCACGAGCGCTTCGTCGACTTCATGAACTTTGTTACGCGGGACAGCAGCCCCCGCACCCTGTCCAGCAGGGGATCCAAGTCCAAGGGCTGTTCGCAGGTCACCCTCAGCCCGGCCGACCAGCTGCTGCTCGTCATGAGCCGCCTGCGGCTCGGGCTGCTGCTCCAGGACCTGGCCTACCGCTTCCGCGTCTCCGAGACCACCGTCTCCCGCATCTGGCTCAGCTGGACAGAGATCATCCAGCAGCGCCTCACGCAGGTAAGTGGCACGCTCGCCTCCCCCCGCCGCGTTTTCCCATGTAAACAGTCACGGCGCTGAGATTGACAGCATCGGTCCGTTGCATTTTCCTATGTAAACTGTCACGGTGCCATTGCAGATTCCCGTGGTGTGCAGCCCCAAGTACCTGGACGCTTTCGAGCCCAAGCGGACCATCCAGCACCGGGGCACCACCCTCACCGTTTTGGAGTGCACAGACCTCTTCTTCGAGGGCCAGACCAAGGAGCGGACACGCCTGGGCCCTACCCAACCCTATCGTGCCCACTACGTCCGGCGGGGCTACGCGCTAGCCTCCGCCAACGGCTACATGACCTTCGTCTCCAGCCTCGCCTTCGGCCTCCGGGCGCGGGCCGGCGAGAGGGGGCTGCTGGAGGAGCAGGTGGACATGGAGGATGATGATGAGGACGAGGAGCGGGAGAGCGAGGAGGACGAAGAGGACGAGGAGACACGACTCCGCTTGCCCGATTTCTTCCATGATGGCTCACCCACAGAGGAGCAGCGGGCAACCTCAAGGGAGGTTCTGAGTGTCCGAAGTCACATTGACAAGGTGCTGAATTACCGTTTCCTCAAGTGTGTCTACCCACGGACCATGGAGGACCAGGTGGACCGCGCCTGGACAATCTGCTGCTACCTGGCCTGCCTCCTGCACGAACCCATGGGGCTGCGGTAAATGCCCCACTCTACCAGCGAGCCTGGGTGAAGCTCCTGAGTGAGAGGGTAAAGGGCCTACTCATTTTTGCCCAGGGATGGTGGTGAGGGAAAGGGGGAGTGAGGAATCTAAGGGAAGGGTGCTTGGGGGGGGGTGTAAAGGGGTCAAATGGGAGGGAGTGTGTAAAGGGGCTTGGGAGGCGGGTGTCTGGATCAGAGAGGGGAGAGAGTGACTCTGTTATAACTGTTCCAGTGTAAGAATTTCAATAAACTCTAAAACCCCACCACTACATTTCTCTTTATTTAGATGCAACACGATTTAATCAGAGCAGTTGTAATGGCCAAGTGTCTGCAGACTACGGGCTCCGTACAGAAGGGGCAGGACAGAATTCTGCAATAGCTTAACAGCAGCTGCCATGCTAGTTGTACCTCATGTCACTAGCAGGGAGGTCGGTTCCATCATTGTACCCTGACCACCCAGCATCCCAGTAAAACGAGACGAAAGCTGAGCGGTTCAGAAATAAGTCCTTTATTTTAACAAGGGGCAGGGAGTAACACCTCAGTTCTTGTATGCCCGGCTGGCTCTACGTCCTCTTGCCCTTTCGAACTTGCGGCCCTTGGATCGGATGTAAGGCCTGGTGGGGAGAGAGCAGTCAGTCAGAGGGGTCTGGGGAGGGCAGACAAGATCGGCAATCTGGCACGTCGCAACTGCTCTGGCCGTGGACTCGGCCCCACCCACCTTCCTTGTCCCCAGCTGAGCCAGTCTGTCTGTCTGTCTTAAAACATATTTAATGAGGTAGCCTCATTGGGCAGAGATTCACTACTCTGGAAGGAAAAAACTCATTTCCTCCCTAAACCTATTCTCCCAAATGTCACTTGCTTCTAGACTCAGTTAACAGTGCGGAGAAGTTCCTTGCCTTGATCTTACCCATCCCTTCACCACTCGGTTTTGATTAAGTGTAGTTTGAAATACTTTGCTCTCTGGCAGCAAGACGTTAAAACCTGCAGATGCTGAGCCAGCCCGCAGAAAGTAGGCAAGAAACGATTCCGCACTCCCCATGTGACTGTCCATTCGTCCCTCCCGGCACTCGTCAGTCAGGGCCCCAAACAGCCCTTCCAGGTGAGCTGACACTTCACCCGTGAGTCTGTTGGGGTCGTGTACTGTGTCCCTTGCTCCCAGTGTGGCCTGTAGACTGGGAGACTGCCTCACAGAGCACCGACAATCAGTCCAACAGGAAATGCAGGATCTCCCGATGACAGCCCTTTCCCATATGCATCCTCTACGGCTGCGACTTGCAGGAGCAATTCCTTGTATTGTCTGGCTAGCCTGCAACCTGATGGCGTAAACATCTATTTCTGTAACTGCCCCCCCCCCCCCACCATTCCCCATTCCGTCACCGTGTCTCCTTACCTACCCACTCTGATAATCCCCCTTCCTTTCTTCCATTGTCCACGACCCACTTAACTCTTTACTTCACCCCTCCCCTTCCCGGTTTCACCCATCACCTACAACCTTCCTGCCCTCCTCCCAGCTTTTTACTCTACTTCCCCAGCCTTGCCCTGAAATGGCGACCGTTTACTCTGCCTGCCTGACACCGGCCCATCCACTTAACCTATCAGTATGCCTCCTCAGCGCAATTTGCTTTTCCATTCAATGTAGTGTCATCGGACGATTTAGATCACCTAACATTCAGTTACCACTTCAGGAGAGCAGAGAAAGGGAGGGATGAAGAGACAGAACAAAGGTTCATACTTGGTGTGACTGTGTGGAGTTCCTGGAGCTGGTCCGAAATGTCTGTACACCTTCCGTCCCTTTCGAGGTCCTGCAATAGAACAGAAGATACATGGCCACGTCTTTCTTCACCACTACCCTGCTGTCCGATATCCAGGCTGTGACAGAACGGTGTGGAGGGAACTTCATTGTGTCGGACTCTGGGTGTGTGGAGGGAGCTTCTTCTCTCTGTTGAACCCCAGGAGTAATGGGACGGGGGGGAGGGGGGTGTCTGAGAGGACAGTGCAGAGAGAGCCTCACCTGACAACAGTACAGTGCCCTGACCCTTGGGAGCAGCCAGTGCCAGTTGGTCAAAGGTGATGATCTGCCCTCCTGCCTTCAGGATGCGGTGCCTCGCCACATCTGTCACACGGAGGGCACAAACCTAGGGGAGAGAAAGAATTGCTGAGTGTCGGCATCCGTCCCACTCTCCAAGCTCGAGACAGCACAGGAACAGAACCTTCAGTAATTATCTCTGCTAAACAGGATGTTTAATTAAACTATTTCCTAAACGGAATCTGTCTCCCTCCATGCATATCCACCCACCTGATAACTCCTCCATATCGTATCTGCCTCCACCAGCACCCCTGCATCACCATAAATGCATGCCTTGGGAGAAAAGATGCTGTCTGTCTATGCCTTCAACTCAGATCTCCAGGCGGTTCATTTCTTTAAGGATGCTCTCCCCATGACCACATTCCACAGACATACAAGTTAGAATTTACCAAACAGTATTACAGTACAAGACAGCAAGTCACTCCAGAGAAAAGGACCCAGTTTTGCTCAATGTCTCCTGGGGTAGTGTTCGAGGGTTACAATATTGCAGTACAAGACAGCAAGTCACTCCAGAGAAAAGGACCCAGTTTTGCCCAATGTCTCCTGGGGTAGTGTTCGAGGGTTACAATATTGCAGTACAAGACAGCAACATGGAAGCCATTCCTGAAACACAGGAGTCTTCTACCTCCTCCCCGATGGTATTAACAAAGAGGTGGCATGTGGTGGCATGTAGTACAGCGGTTCTTGCTTCAGCTCCAGCGACCGGGCTCCGTGGGTTTCCACGTACCGGGTAGGGCTGATCCCAGCAAGCAGCACAATTTACTGTACATGTGACAATCAATCCTTTGTTCAAAAAAGGGAGTGGGGATAATGCTGGGAATTACTTCAGCAGAGGTTAAGTTGTTGGAGAGTATCCTCCAACAGGATTTACGAGCAAACAACCTGATTTGGGATAGTCAACATGGCTTGGAAGTGCCACGAGTCTGAGTGAATTCTTTGAGGATGTGACAAAGCACAGTGGTCATGGAGGATACGGATATGGTGGGCTCTTCCAGAAGCTTAGGAGTATGGGATCCAGTCAAACCTGCCCACACAAAACAAAGGGTGGTAGTCGATGTAGCATAATGTGGGTAGAGTTCAGAAACTGCAAGGGTAAAAAGACATAAGAGCAGAATTAGGCCATTCAGCCCCTCCAGTCTACTCAACCATTTCATCGTGCCTAGTCCCAGATCCCACTCAACCGCATACACCTGCCATATGCTTCGATGCCCCAACCAATCATGAAACTATCAACTTCCGCCTTAAATATATCCACGGACATGGCCTCCACCACTGTCTGTGGCAGAACATTCCTCTGATTCACCACTCTCTGGCTAAAAAAATAATTCCTCCTTACCTCTGTTCTAAAAGGTCTCCCCTCTAGTTCTGGATACCCCCACTACAGGAAACATCCTCTCCACATCCACTCTATCTGTGTCCTCTGGTCCTAGACTCCCTCACAACAGGAAACATCCTCTCCACATCCACTCTATCTGTGTCCTCTGGTCCTAGACTCCCCCACCATAGGAAACATCCTCTCCACATCCACTCTATCTGTGTCCTCTGGTCCTAGACTCCCCCACTATAGGAAACATCCTCTCCACATCCACACTATCTGTGTCCTCTGGCCCTAGACTCCCCCACCACAGGAAACATCCTCTCCACATCCACTTTATCTAGTCCTTCTGATTTTCGGTAGGTTTCAATGAGATTCCCCTGCAGTCTTTTTAAATTCCAGTGAGTACGGGCCCAAAGCTGCCAAACGCTCCTCACGTAAACCTCTTCAATCCAAAAAATCATCCTCGTGAACCTCCTCTGGGCTCTCTCCAATGACAGCACATCCCTTTTCAGATATGGACCCAAAACTTGACGATACTGCGTGCGGCCTGTCGTGTGTCTTATAAAGGCTCAGCATTATCTCCTTGCTTTTATATTCTACTCCCCTAGAAATAAATGCCAACAATGCATTTGCCTTTCTTACCACAGACTCAACCTGTAACCTTCTTGCACGAGGACTCCCTCTGCACCGCTGATGTGTGAACCTTCTCCCCGTTTAGATATCTCCTTTTACTGAAATGATCATACATTTCCTCACACTGTATTCCATCCGACACGTTTTGCCCATTCTTCCAATTTGACTAAAGCCCCACTGCAATCACTTTGCTTCCTCAGCACTGCCTACCCCTCCACCTATCATCCTCCATCTTAGCCACTAAGCCATCGGTTTCATTATCCAAATTAATGACAAACGATACTGACCCCTGAGGAACACCACTAGTCACTGGCCCCTTTATTCCCACTTGCTGCCTCCTGCCTGTCAGCCATTCCACTGTCCATCTTTCCTGTAACACCACAGGATTTTATCTTAAGCAGCCTCGTGTGGCACCTTATAAAACGCATTCTGAAAATCCAAGTAAATGACACCCACTGCCTCTCCTTTGCCCACCCTGTTTGTTACTTCCTCAAAGAACTCTAACAGATTTGTCAGGCAAGATTTCCCTTTACAGAAACCATGCTGACTTTGACTTATTAGTTTCCAAGAATCCCCAAACCTCATCCTTAATAATAGACTCCAACAGCTTCCAACCACCAGGTTAGTCTCACTGGCCCATAATTTCTCTAATTTTGCATTCCTCCCTTCTGGAGTTCGAGCTGCCTTCAACTTCCCTCAGATGTGGCCCAGCCGACTTATCCACCTTCCAGTTTGCCTCGCTTTTCTCTCCCTTTTTAATAGCAACGGCACTCACTCCTGCCCCTGACATAGACTTCTGGCACAGTTAAGTCATCCATAGTGAAAATTGATGCAAAATACCCATTAAGCTTTTTTTCTCCAGCCCTGCCGAAGGCTCTCAGCCCGAAAAGTCAACTGTAGATTTTCACATCGATGCTGTTCCTCTAGCACCTGCAGATTTTCTCGTCTGTCATTCAGTTCATCCACCACTTGTCCCCGGTCACTATCTCACCAGCATCATTTTCCAGTGATCCAAAGCAACTCTTAGCTCCCTTTTACTCTTTATATAACTGAAAAAAACAACTTTTTAATCTCCTGCTTTATATTATTGGCTAGTTTGCCCACATATTTCATCTTTTCCCTTCTTACAGCCTTTCGTTGATTTCAAAAGCTTCCCAATCATCCAACTTCCCACTCACGTTTGCTACCTTATACTAGCCCCTAACTTTCCGTGTCAACCACACTTGCCTACCCCAACAATTTGAGAAATTCTTCTTCTTCCTACGCCTTGTGAACTATTCCCAGAATCTTGCTCTGCCATCATCGCCACCAGTATCCTCCTGGATCTGCTCACCACTGCCTGTCGTTTTCATACAAACTATGGACGTCCTTCAGCCACAACTCAGATACCCACAATGTCATTCCAACCAATCTGTAATTGCGCCATGAATTCACCCACCTTATTCCGAAAGTATGCACATTTACATACAGCACCTCATCTTGCATTCTTTGCCCTTTTGAATTTTGCCTCTGTGATTCAACTTAACTCGTTGCTCTGTCTGCATTTATATCCAATCATTGGCCAGTCCTTTCTTACATTCACGTTACATCCATCATCTACTTGTGAACCTGCTGGCTGATCCTCAGCTCTATCACACTGGCTCCCATCCCCCTGCCATATTAGTTTAAACCACTCCCAACAGCTCGAGCAAACCTGCCCGCAAGGGTATTGGTCCCCCTCTGATTCAAGTGCAATCGGTCCCTTTTATACAGATCCCACCTGCCCCAGAAGAGTTCCCAATGATCCAGAAATCTGAATCCCTGCCCCCTGCTCCACATTTATCTGCCATCTCATTCTATTCCTATTTTCACAGGCAGCCCAAGATTACTACCGTGAAGGTCCTGCCTCTCAGCTTCCTAACTCCCTGTGGAAATTTGGGCAGCTCCTCTCTCATGCCTCTGTCATTACCTTTACTTCACAGTAATACTGACACATCTGATTTCAGCTTCTTTTCAAACTGCATAGTGAATTCTATCACATAGTAATCACTACCTCCCAAGGGTTTCATTACCGTAAGCTCCCTAATCACAGCACCAATCCAGAATAGTCGATCCCCTAGTGGGCTCAACCTCGAGCTGCTTTAAAAACCATCTCGTAGGCGTTCTACAAATTCTCTCTTGGCATTAAGCACCGACCCAATTTCCCAGTTCACCACGCTCCCATGTCTATTGTAATGTTACCCTTTTGACATGCCTTTCCTAACTCCTGTGTTGCCCACGTCCTGGCTGCATGTAACTCCCATCAAGGACTCATCCTTCCAAGAGTTTTCTATCTTGATACAAGACCACAACATGAGTTAATGTAGCCGCCTCAACATTACATCTGTCGCAAATAGGATTAATATTGGAAAAGATCTGGGTATTTATCCTTTGACATATGTGCCCAATAAACTGCATCAAGGAATGACGGGCACAAACTGATGAAGTATTTACCAAATGAAATTTTATCCCATTGATTATCTGAAAGTGACTCTCAAAATTCCAATTCCCATGCAGCTTTAATTACATTATCAGATACCATTCACAAATTCAATAACCATTTATAAATTATAGCTATCAGTCCTTTTTGAAATAGTTTAATCTGAAAGAGTATCCATTATATTCGGTATAATAGTATCTATAATATTAAGCAGAGGGAAAATTCGGAAGTAAACTACATTAAAAAATGCCTAATTTGTAAATATCTAAAGTAGTGTGCATTAAGTCCTATTTGTCCACATTAAACAATCCCCCATAAACAAATCTAAAAGTTGTTATTCCCTTGGTTTTCCAAATTAAAAAGATCTGATCGGAAATTGATGATTTAAAAAATAATTAAGATGGATTTTACTAGAAGGAACAAAGTTATTAAACTCAAAAAAATCTATGAAACTGAAACCAAATTCTTAATGTATGTTTAATAATGGGATTGAGGTCTTGTCTACCAATCTTAGAAAGCAGAAAAGGAAGAGGAGCTCCCAGTAAAGAGGCCAAAGAATACCCCTTCACCGAGTTCTTCTCCAAATCCACCCATAAAGGAGTCATGTATGTCTGAGTAATGAATCTAAAAAGAAATATATCAAAAATTGCCCCGTAATACAATCTAAAAGTTGGCAAAGCCATACCACAATGCTTTTTTAATTTCTGCAATAGAGGTTTCCTCAATCTCAGATATGTCAAGTACGAGAGGTGAGTATAGATATTGGACCTAGTAGTAGTAATAGGGAACAAGAACAAGGCATACAAACTTTACTCTGGAAGACTCTGGCCGGCAGTTGTTACTCAGGACTAAGTACTTGGGAACTGGAAGGTCTGAAGGTAGATGAATCTCCTGGACCAGGTGGACTACATCTGAAAGATGTGGCTGAAGATTGTGGAGACGGTAATGATTCTAGAATGGTGGTTCCAGACGACTGGAAAATTGAAAGTTACACTCGTCTTCGGGGTGAGGGAGGAGAAGGTTGCAGAAAGAGGTTACCGGCCAGTTATCCTGACCTCAGTAATGGGAAAATGTTGAGAATGTGGTTTTGGGGTACATGATGAAATAGGCCAAGTTAGCACAACTTCCAGAAGGGCAAGTCTCGCGTGACAAATCTGCTGTAATTCTTTGAGATCTTAACAAGTATGACACACAGTTGATGGCTTTCAGACAGCCTCTGAAAAGATGCCGGACATGAAGCTGTGGAAGAGCCAATGATATTACAGGAAAGATACTGGTGTGGAAAGAGCATTGGCTGATTGGCAGAAGGCAGAGTGGCAACAGAGGGAGCCTTTCCTGATTGGCTGATGTTGGGACCACTGTGGAAGAGCCAATGATATTACAGGAAAGATACTGGTGTGGAAAGAGCATTGGCTGATTGGCAGAGTGGCAACAGAGGGAGCCTTTCCTGATTGGCTGATGTTGGGACCACTGTGGAAGACTCAGGGCTAGACATTTCGATTTCCAACGACATCTCCCCCTCACATTCAGAGTATGGAGGGGTTGAGTCTCACCTTCAGTTTCGGGATATCCCAGGTCCGGACATCGTCCGTCACTGTGCCTACCACCACGGCTGTCTTGTTCTCCCGTCCAGGCAGCTTCATCTTACGGATCTGCAGACGAGACAGGGCTAGTCAGAATCACTGCCTTCCTCCCCGAAACCTGCAGAACTCCACTGTGTCTGACCCCGGAGTATGTCCGTGTTCTATGTACAGCACAGCATTGTGGGCTGAAGGGCCTCTATTGTGCCGATGGTTTTCTATTCAACACCCAATTACACTAGATTTAATTTGGCTTTTTTGACACTGATTAATAAAAAAAAGTATTCACCGGTCCCCTTTTATATAACACAGCTAATCATACTGGAACAGGAGATCATCCTGTGCACCACCATGCTTCACGGACGGTAGGGAGGGAGTATTTTTAATGATGTGCGGTGTACGGCTTACGCCAAACAGTGTTTAGTCTAAAAGCTCAATTTGGTTTCATCAGAAGATAGAACCTTCTTCCAGCTGACTTTGGTGTCTCCCACATTCCCTCTGGCCGAGATTTCACGAGTTTCAATTGACTGTAGTAAAAATACACCTGTATCTGGGAGGTCCAGCTGCTGCTGAGTCAGTATCCTGGCAAAAACTCCACCATAAAGACAAAAGAACACTTCAGGCAGCTCCACGAAAACGTTACCAAAAAGCACAAGTCAGGAGATGGATACAAGGAAATTTCCCAGTCACTGAATATCCCCTGGAGTACAGTTCAGTCAATCATCAGGAAATGGAAAGAATATGGCACAGCTATGAATCCGCCTCGAGCAGGCCGTCCTCAAAAACTGAGTGACCGTGCAAGAAGGGGACGAGTGAGGGAGGCCGCCAAGAGACCAACGACAACTCTGGTGAAGTTACAAGCTTCAGTGGCTGAAGGGAGATGAGCAAACAACTGCTGCTTCACCAGTCACAGCTTTATGGGAGAGTGGCAAAGAGAAAGCCACTGTTGAAAACGAAAACTCAGCCTGTTTGCCAGAAGGCATGTGGGAGACTCTGAAGTCAGCTAGAAGGTGGTTTTATGATCTGATTTTTTAGGCCATCAGACTAAACACTGTTTGGTGTAAGGCAGCCAAACAACACACCATCCCTACCGTGAAGCACGGTGGGGGCTGCCTCACCGCAGCAGATCCTGGAAGGCTTGTGAAGGTAGAGGGCAAAATGAATGCAGCAAAATACAGGGAGATCCTGGAGGAAAACCTGATGCCGTCTGCAAGAGAAACCCAAGTTAGGAGATTTATTTTCCAGCAAGACAGTGACCCCAAGCTTAAAGCCAAAGCTACAAAGGAATGACTTAAAAACAATGTTAATAACCATATAACAATTACAGCACGGAAACAGGCCATCTCGGCCCTTCTGGTCTGTGCCAAACACTTACTCTCACCTCGTCCCACCAACCTGCACTCAGCCCATAAACCTCCATTCCTTTCCTGTCCATATCCCTATCCAATTTTACTTTAAATGACAATACCGAACCTGCCTCTACCACTTCTACTGGAAGCTCGTTCCACACAGCTACCACTCTCTGAGTAAAGAAATTCCCCCTCGTGTTATCCCTAAACTTTTGCCCCCTAACTCTCAAATCATGTCCTCTCGTTTGAATCTCCCCTACTCACAATGGAAAAAGCCTGTCCACGTCAACTCTATCTATCCCCCTCATAATTTTAAATACCTCTATCAAGTCCCCCCTCAACCTTCTACGCTCCAAAGAATAAAGACCTAACTTGTTCAACCTTTCTCTGTAACTTAGGTGCTGAAACCCAGGTAACATTCCAGTAAATCTTCTCTGTACTCCCTCTATTTTGTTGACATCTTTCCTATAATTCGGTGACCAGAACTGGACACAATACTCCAAATTCAGCCATACCAATGCCTTGTACAATTTTAACATTACATCCCAACTCCCATACTCAATGCTCTGATTTATAAAGGCCAGCATACCAAAAGCTTCCTTCACCACTCTATCCACATGAGATTCCACCTTCAGGGAACTATGCACCATTACTCCTCGATCACTCTGTTCTACTGCATTCCTCAATGCCCTACCATTTACCATGTATGTCCTACTTTGATTATTCCTACCAGAGTGTAGCACCTCACACTTATCAGCATTAAACTCCATCTGCCATCGTTCAGCCCACTCTTCTAACTGGCCTAAATCTCTCTGCAAGCTTTGAAAACCTACTTCATTATCCACAACGCCACCTACCTTAGTATCATCTACATACTTACTAATCCAATTTACCACCCCATCATCCAGATCATTAATGACCTGGAGTGGCCGAGTCAGAGTCCAGACCTCAAATTGAGAATTTGTGGCTGAACTTGAAAAAGGCTGTTCACTCATAATTCCCATGCAATCTGACAGAGTTTAGAGTTTTGTAAAGAAAAACGGGGGAAAATTGTAGTGTCCAGACGTACAAAGCTGATAGACGTATCCAGACTCGAGGCTGTAATTTCTGCCAAAGGTGCATCTACTAAATCCTGACTCGAAGCGAGTGATTATGCAATTATTTTGTGTTTAATAATTGGAATAAATTTAGACTAATTTGTAGAAATCCATTTTCACTTTGACATGGAAGTCTTTTCTGGTGATCAGTGTCAAAAAAGCCGAATTAAATCCGCTGTGATTCAGTATTGTAAACCAATAAAACGTGAAACCTTTCAGTGGTGAAGAGGCACTGACCTTCTTCCCAGATGATGTGCCATTCCCTCAGCGAGAGCGGGGGCCTGTAGAGGCACTGACCTTCTTCCCAGATGATGTGCCATTCCCTCAGCGAGAGCGGGGGCCTGTAGAGGCACTGACCTTCTTCCCAGATAATTCCCTCAGTCATCACTCCCCCCGCCCCCCAAACCTGTCACTCACCAGGCGAGCCAGCGAGAGCGGGGGCCTGTTGGTGACCTTCTTCCCAGATAATTCCCTCAGTCATCGCTCCCCCCGCCCCCCAAACCTGTCACTCACCAGGCGAGCCAGCAAGAGCGGGGGCCTGTTGGTGACCTTCTTCCCAAATAATTCCCTCAGTACTGGGGCTCATCACTCCCTTGGTGTGTCTCCCCCCTCCCCCGAACCTGTGACTCACCAGGCGAGCCAGCGAGAGCGGGGGCCTGTTGGTGCGGCTCATGAACAGACGCTTGAGGACGACCTTGTTGAATGGGGAGTTGGAGCGACGAGCCAGGAACCTGTAGAGCTGTGGTGGGAAAAAAATTTGAAACATACACTTTTTATAAAAGAGTAGTGGATTTGTGCGAGGGACAGGTAGAGTTTTGTGTTTAGTTCTCATTAACAGGAAGGATCTGGAGGATGCAGAGGGCATTTACTGGGGCATGAGTAAGCCAGAGCTTTTTCCTTTGGAGCAAAGGAGTGAGAGGTGACTTGATAGAGGTGATGAGATCGAGTAAACAGCCGGAGACTCTTTCCCCAGGCTAATACGAGGAGGATAAATGTAAGGTGACTGGAGAAAGTACAGGAGGGGAATGTCAGTGTGTTTTTTTATACACAGAGCAGTGGGTGCATGGAACTTGCTACCAGGGCTGCTGGTAGAAGCAGGCACATTCGGAACATTCAAGAAATTCTTAGATCTGCACATGGTTGATAGAAAAATAGAGGGGTTAGATTGATCTGGGGAACAGGTTAAAAAAGGCCATAGGGCCTGTACTGTAGTGTTGTTATCAGTTACAACTTCACGCACGCCCCTCAACAGAGAGTTCAGGAAAAGACTCTTGAACCAGCATTCCTATTCATGCAGATGATCCCCAAACAACCCAGCCCTCTACGTGCACAAAATCCAATCACACAGTCCCTCATGACGCGAAGCCCTCACCCAGTCTGGGTTTGAAGGTTGCCCCACAAAACATCAAAAGTCAGTACAGTCCTCTCAGACCAACGTTTTAACCTACTCCGAGATCAATCTACCTTCCACACAGCCCTCAAAAGAGGAAACCTGCAGATGCTGGAAACACACAAAATGCTGGAGAAGCTCAGCAGGCACAGTCGATGTTTCAGGCCGAGACCCTTCACCAGGACTGGAGCTGAGTAGATTTGAAAAGTGAGGGAGGGGAAGAGTGAACACCCAGTGAGGGAGGGATGAAGGAAGGAGCTGGGAAGTTGATTGGTGAGAGAGACAGGGTGAAGCGATAGGCAGGCAAGGCGATAAAATGAGATGGGAAATGGTAAAGGGGGTGTGGGGAGGCACTACTGGAAGTCTGAGAAATCAATGTTCATGCCAACAGGTTGCAGGCTGCCCAAACGGATTCTAAGTGGAATATCCCGACAGTGGAATAGGAATGGGTGGCCACTGGGAGATGCCGCTTGTTCTTGCTCAGTGAAGCGGTCTCACTGATGTACAGGAGGCCACAACACAGTACGTGACCCCCAACAGCAGCGTGGCCTCAGCTGGAAGGATGGCTGGGGCACGGAGTGGTAGTGAGGGAGGTGGTGTAGAACTTGATATGCTTGCAAGGGCAAGTGCCACAGGTACAGCAATGGGGAGGGGTGAAAGGACAAGAGTCACATAGGACTCTGGGAGCAGAAAATGGGGGAGGTGATGCAAGTTTCAGAGAACTATGGACACGGAAGCTGATGGGGTGGTAGGTGAGGACAAGAGGAACCCTATTCCTGGCAGGGTGGGGTAAGAGCAGACGTGTGAAACGGTGAGGTCAGTGTTGACGGTAGAGGAAGGGAAGCCCCTCTCTTTGAAAAAAGGACATCTTTGTTCCGAAATGAAAAGCCTCATCCTGAGAGCAGATATGGTGGAGACAGAGGAATTGAGTGAAGGGGACGGCGTTTTTACAAGTAAAAGGGTGGGACGAGGTATAGTCCAAGTAGCTGTGAGAGTCTGTTGGTTTATAATAGACATCAGTGGATAAGCTGTCTCCGGAGACAGAGACAGCGAGATCGAGAAAGGGAGGTGTCGGAAATGGAGCAGAGCGGTAGTTGGATGAAATCGGCGAATTCAGCATGGGCGCAGGAAGCAGCACCGATACAGCTGTAGCCATTTTGGCTACGTTTCACCCACCTGACCAACTAACCCACTAAGCGGGTCTTTGGAAAAGTGGGAGCCAGAGTCACAGGGAGAAGCAGAATAATCCGAATGATTTCACACAGCGTCGGGAACTGTACCAGTGTGCTAACTGCTGTATTACCATGCGGCTTGCTGGCCATCTCCCAGCGTGACAAGCCAGAATATTCTCCCATCCATGTGCCCATCAAGTGTATTTGCCTCTACCACTACCCCTGGCGGGGGTTCAACACACCCACCACTGTATTAAAAAAAACTACCTCTGACCTATCACCTTAAAAACTTTGACCCTTCTATTAGCCACTTCCACTCTAGCAAACTCTGCCCTTTCAATTTATGCATATTATCACGTACACTTCTACCAAATCACTTGTGGTCCTCCTCCACTCTGAGAGAAGAGCCCTGGCTCGTACAAACCTTCCTGTGGTAAATCACCTCTGCTGTACCCCCTCTGAAGCTGCTACATCCACAGGTGCTGCAGCAGTTAGCATGATGCTGGGCCAAGGGAGTTGCAAGTTTAATTTCAGCACCGTTCTGTAAGCAGTCCTTCAACAACCTGACTGAAATGCCCGAGTTTTCCCTCGTTTCCTCCCACAGGACGAGGATGAAGTACGTTCATTAGTCATTGTCCCTCCCGATGAGCTCAACTGAACACAATATTCCAAATGAGATTTAAGGAACTGCTACATTACCTCACAGCTCTTCAACTCACGCACTCTATCAACTTACGCGGCAGCTTTCAGAGTCAGATGTGCTTCTTTCTCCGTACTGCCATTAACTCTGCAAGTCTCACCCTCTCTCCACGACTCAGTCCTGAGCCCCGGTCTCAGCACGACAGGCCGCTCTCCACCGCACACCCACAGCCCGGCCTCCCCTCCCAACCCTCCTCTTCATTGCCCCACCAGATACCCCAGTGGGCACCCACAGCCTGGCCTGGCCTCCTACCCCTGCTCCTCATTGCCCCACCAGATACCCCTGCGGGCACCCACAGCCTGGCCTGGCCTCCCCTCCCACCCCTGCTCCTCATTGCCCCACCAGATACCCCTGTGGGCACCCACAGCCTGGCCTGGCCTCCCCTCCCACCCCTGCTCCTCATTGCCCCACCAGATACCCCTGCGGGCACCCACAGCCCGGCCTGGCCTCCCCTCCCACCCCTGCTCCTCATTGCCCCACCAGATACCCCTGTGGGCACCCACAGCCCGGCCTGGCCTCCCCTCCCACCCCTGCTCCTCATTGCCCCACCAGATACCCCTGTGGGCACCCACAGCCCGGCCTGGCCTCCCCTCCCACCCCTGCTCCTCATTGCCCCACCAGATACCCCAGCGGGCACCCACAGCCCGGCCTGGCCTCCCCTCCCACCCCTGCTCCTCATTGCCCCACCAGATACCCCAGCGGGCACCCACAGCCCGGCCTGGCCTCCCCTCCCACCCCTGCTCCTCATTGCCCCACCAGATACCCCAGCGGGCACCCACAGCCCGGCCTGGCCTCCCCTCCCACCCCTGCTCCTCATTGCCCCACCAGATACCCCAGCGGGCACCCACAGCCCGGCCTGGCCTCCCCTCCCACCCCTGCTCCTCATTGCCCCACCAGATACCCCTGTGGGCACCCACAGCCTGGCCTGGCCTCCCCTCCCACCCCTGCTCCTCATTGCCCCACCAGATACCCCTGTGGGCACCCACAGCCCGGCCTGGCCTCCCCTCCCACCCCGTCCCCGCCAGAGCCCCCTGCGGGCAGCGGCCTCACCTTGACCAGCAGGCGGAGGTAAATGTCTTGGCTCTTGGGCTCCTTACGGCGAACCTTGCGGTCCTTGTTGTGGCGGATGTCGATACCCTGGGGGGGGCAGAAGACAGATTAACCCCGGTGCCGAGACGCCGCTCCCGCCCTGCCGCCCGCCCGGGGCCGCCGGCAGCCGATGGCGGCGGATTGCCCCTCCTGCCCGCCCGCCCTCCCGGGGCCCCCCGGGGCCGCCCCGGCAGCCGATGGCGCCGGATTGCCCGGCCGGCCGGCCGCCCTCTCCCCTCACCCACCATCTTGTTCGGCCGTCGTCGCGGGAAGAGAGCGGACCGCGCCTGCGCGCTGCCTTAATCTCGCCGAGGGCCAGAACATCTCGCGAGACCAGACCGCGGCTGTCCTCCTAGTGCGCAGCGCCTCCTATCGGATGGGAGGGCGCTCTGTGAGCTGGGCTGGAACTGTCCCTTCTGCAGTGCAGTTCTTGTGTGCAATGTACAACCCTTCTGCAGTGCAGTTCTTGTGTGCAATGTACAACCCTTCTGCAGTGCAGTTCTTGTGTGCAATGTACAACCCTTCTGCAGTGCAGTTCTTCTGTGCAATGTACAACCCTTCTGCAGTGCAGTTCTTGTGTGCAATGTACAACCCTTCTGCAGTGCAGTTCTTCTGTGCAATATACAACCCTTCTGCAGTGCAGTTCTTGTCTGCAATGTACAACCCTTCTGCAGTGCAGTTCTTGTCTGCAATGTACAACCCTTCTGCAGTGCAGTTCTTGTGTGCAATGTACAACCCTTCTGCAGTGCAGTTCTTGTGTGCAATGTACAACCCTTCTGCAGTGCAGTTCCTGTGTGCAATGTACAACCCTTCTGCAGTGCAGTTCTTGTGTGCAATGTACAACCCTTCTGCAGTGCAGTTCTTGTGTGCAATGTACAACCCTTCTGCAGTGCAGTTCTTGTGTGCAATGTACAACCCTTCTACAGTGCAGTTCTTGTGTGCAATGTACAACCCTTCTACAGTGCAGTTCTTGTGTGCAATGTACAACCCTTCTGCAGTGCAGTTCTTGTGTGCAATGTACAACCCTTCCACAGTGCAGTTCTTGTGTGCAATGTACAACCCTTCCGCAGTGCAGTTCTTGTGTGCAATGTACAACCCTTCCACAGTGCAGTTCTTGTGTGCAATATACAACCCTTCTGCAGTGCAGTTCTTGTGTGCAATATACAACCCTTCTGCAGTGCAGTTCTTGTGTGCAATGTACAACCCTTCTGCAGTGCAGTTCTTGTGTGCAATGTACAACCCTTCTGCAGTGCAGTTCTTGTGTGCAATGTACAACCCTTCTGCAGTGCAGTTCTTGTGTGCAATATACAACCCTTCTGCAGTGCAGTTCTTGTGTGCAATGTACAACCCTTCTGCAGTGCAGTTCTTGTGTGCAATGTACAACCCTTCTGCAGTGCAGTTCTTGTGTGCAATGTACAACCCTTCTACAGTGCAGTTCTTGTGTGCAATATACAACCCTTCTGCAGTGCAGTTCTTCTGTGCAATGTACAACCCTTCTGCAGTGCAGTTCTTGTGTGCAATGTACAACCCTTCTGCAGTGCAGTTCTTGTGTGCAATGTACAACCCTTCTGCAGTGCAGTTCCTGTGTGCAATGTACAACCCTTCTGCAGTGCAGTTCTTGTGTGCAATGTACAACCCTTCCGCAAGTGCAGTTCTTGTGTGCAATGTACTACCCTTCTGCAGTGCAGTTCTTGTGTGCAATGTACAACCCTTCTACAGTGCAGTTCTTGTGTGCAATGTACAACCCTTCTGCAGTGCAGTTCTTGTGTGCAATATACAACCCTTCTGCAGTGCAGTTCTTGTGTGCAATGTACAACCCTTCTACAGTGCAGCTCTTGTGTGCAATGTACAACCCTTCTGCAGTGCAGTTCTTGTGTGCAATGTACAACCCTTCTGCAGTGCAGTTCTTGTGTGCAATGTACAACCCTTCTACAGTGCAGTTCTTGTGTGCAATGTACAACCCTTCTACAGTGCAGTTCTTGTGTGCAATGTACAACCCTTCTGCAGTGCAGTTCTTGTGTGCAATGTACAACCCTTCTACAGTGCAGTTCTTGTGTGCAATGTACAACCCTTCTGCAGTGCAGTTCTTGTGTGCAATATACAACCCTTCTGCAGTGCAGTTCTTCTGTGCAATGTACAACCCTTCTGCAGTGCAGTTCTTGTGTGCAATATACAACCCTTCTGCAGTGCAGTTCTTGTGTGCAATGTACAACCCTTCTGCAGTGCAGTTCTTGTGTGCAATGTACAACCCTTCTGCAGTGCAGTTCTTGTGTGCAATATACAACCCTTCTGCAGTGCAGTTCTTGTGTGCATTGTACAACCCTTCTGCAGTGCAGTTCTTGTGTGCAATGTACAACCCTTCTGCAGTGCAGTTCCTGTGTGCAATGTACAACCCTTCTGCAGTGCAGTTCTTGTGTGCAATGTACAACCCTTCTGCAGTGCAGTTCCTGTGTGCAATGTACAACCCTTCTGCAGTGCAGTTCCTGTGTGCAATGTACAACCCTTCTGCAGTGCAGTTCCTGTGTGCAATGTACAACCCTTCTGCAGTGCAGTTCCTGTGTGCAATGTACAACCCTTCTGCAGTGCAGTTCTTGTCTGCAATGTACAACCCTTCTGCAGTGCAGTTCCTGTGTGCAATGTACAACCCTTCTGCAGTGCAGTTCCTGTGTGCAATGTACAACCCTTCTGCAGTGCAGTTCTTGTCTGCAATGTACAACCCTTCTGCAGTGCAGTTCTTGTGTGCAATGTACAACCCTTCTACAGTGCAGTTCTTGTCTGCAATGTACAACCCTTCTGCAGTGCAGTTCCTGTGTGCAATGTACAACCCTTCTGCAGTGCAGTTCCTGTGTGCAATGTACAACCCTTCTACAGTGCAGTTCTTGTGTGCAATGTACAACCCTTCTACAGTGCAGTTCTTGTGTGCA
Source organism: Hypanus sabinus (assembly GCF_030144855.1). Lineage (NCBI taxonomy): Eukaryota > Metazoa > Chordata > Chondrichthyes > Myliobatiformes > Dasyatidae > Hypanus > Hypanus sabinus. The sequence continues at coordinate 122,570 of NW_026779276.1, forward strand.
ATGTACAACCCTTCTGCAGTGCAGTTCTTGTGTGCAATGTACAACCCTTCTGCAGTGCAGTTCTTGTGTGCAATGTACAACCCTTCTGCAGTGCAGTTCTTGTGTGCAATGTACAACCCTTCTGCAGTGCAGTTCTTGTGTGCAATGTACAACCCTTCTGCAGTGCAGTTCTTGTGTGCAATATACAACCCTTCTGCAGTGCAGTTCTTGTGTGCAATGTACAACCCTTCTGCAGTGCAGTTCTTGTGTGCAATGTACAACCCTTCTGCAGTGCAGTTCTTGTCTGCAATGTACAACCCTTCTGCAGTGCAGTTCTTGTGTGCAATGTACAACCCTTCTGCAGTGCAGTTCTTGTGTGCAATGTACAACCCTTCTGCAGTGCAGTTCTTGTGTGCAATGTACAACCCTTCTGCAGTGCAGTTCTTGTGTGCAATGTACAACCCTTCTGACAGGCCATGAAACAAAAACACCATGCAGCCAATTCAAAGATCAAACACCCAACACGCAAATTAAAAAAGTGAAAAACAGAATATAAAACGTTGAGAAAAGACTTTAAGGAGATTAAAGATTAGCTTTATTTAACACACGTACATCAAAAGATGGAAAATTTCAGTGAAATGAGCAACGCAGTCTACAGATGTTCCAGCGGAAAGCTCCTGGGGCACGTGCACAGCTCTGAAATGTGGGAAGAACATTCTCACATGTCGAGAGAGACACTGAAGAACAGGTCTTGCATCCTGCTCCTTTAGATTAACTCATTGTCTTAGATCAAGGTAAAAATAATAACCACACACACACACACACACACACACACACTCACACACAGTCTCTCTCACACACCGTCTCTCTCTCTCTCACACACACACACTCACACACAGTCTCTCTCACACACACACAGTCTCTCTCTTACACACACAGTCTCTCTCACACTCACACACAGTCTCTCTCACACACACACACACACTCACACACACACACACACACACACACACACACAGTCTCTCTCTCACACACACACAGTCTCTCTCACACACACACAGTCTCTCTCTCACACACACACAGTCTCTCTCTCACACGCACACAGTCTCTCTCACACACACACAGTCTCTCTCTCACACACAGTAACACTCCCACTCACACACAGTCTCTCTCACACACACACAGTCACTCTCACACACACACAGTCTCTCTCACACACACACAGTCTCTCTCTCACACACAATAACACTCACACACACACACACACACAGAGTCTCTCTCACACACACACAGTCTCTCTCTCACACACAGTAACACTCACACACACACACACTCTCACACACACACAGTCTCTCTCACTCACACACAGTCTCTCTCACACACACACAGTCTCTCTCACTCACACACACAGTCTCTCTCACACACACACAGTCTCTCTCACACACACAGTAACACTCACACACACACACACACACAGTCTCTCTCACACACACAGTCTCTCTCACTCACACACAGTCTCTCTCACACACACAGTAACACTCACACACACACACACACACAGTCTCTCTCACACACACAGTCTCTCTCACACACACACAGTCTCTCTCTCACACACAGTAACACTCACACACACACACACACACACACACACACAGAGTCTCTCTCACACACACACAGTCTCTCTCACACACACAGAGTCTCTCTCTCACACAACACAGTCTCTCTCACACACACACAGTCTCTCTCTCACACACACACAGTCTCTCTCACTCACACACACAGTCTCTCTCACACACACACAGTCTCTCTCTCACACACACACAGTCTCTCTCACACACACACAGTCTCTCTCTCACACACACAGTCTCTCTCACACACAGTCTCTCTCTCACACACACACAGTCTCTCTCACACACACACAGTCTCTCTCTCACACACACACAGTCTCTCTCACACACACACAGTCTCTCTCTCACACACACACAGTCTCTCTCACACACACACAGTCTCTCTCACTCACACACAGTCTCTCTCTCACACACACACAGTCTCTCTCACACACACACAGTCCTCTCACTCACACACAGTCTCTCTCACACACACACAGTCTCTCTCACACACACACAGTCTCTCTCTCACACACAGTAACACTCACACACACACACACACACACACACACACACACACACACACACACCCCATGTCCAATCAAGAACCTATCAATCTCTGCCTTAAATACACCCGATGATCTGGCCTCCATAGCTGCATGTAGCAACAAATTTACCACCCTCTGCTAAAGAAATTTAGAAACATAGAAACATAGAAAATAGGTGCAGGAGTAGTCCATTCGGCCCTTCGAGCCTGCACCGCCATTTAGTATGATCATGGCTGATCATCCAACTCAGAACCCTGTACCTGCTTTCTCTCCATACCCCCGATCCCTTTAGCCACAAGGGCCATATCTAACTTTCTCTTAAATATAGCCAATGAACCGGCCTCAACTGTTTCCTGTGGCAGAGAATTCCACAGATTCCCCACTCTCTGTGTGAAGAAGTTTCTCCTCATCTCAGTCCTAAAAGGCTTCCCCTTTATCCTTAAACTGTGACCCCTCGTTCTGGACTTCCCCAACATCAGAAACAATCTTCCTGCATCTAGCCTGTCCAATCCCTTTAGAATTTTCTACGTTTCAATAAGATCCCCCCTCAATCTTCTGAATTCCAGTGAGTATAAGCCTAGTCGATCCAGTCTTTCTTCATATGAAAGTCCTACCATCCCAGGAATCAATCTGGTGAACCTTCTCTGTACTCCCTCTATGGCAAGAATGTCTTTCCTCAGATTAGGGGACCAAAACTGCACACAATATTCTAGGTGCGGTCTCACCAAGGCCTTGTACAACTGCAGTAGAACCTCCCTGCTCCTGTACTCAAATCCTTTTGCTATGAATGCCAACATACCATTTGCCCTTTTCACAGCCTGCTGTATCTGCATACCCACCTTCAATGACTGATGTACAATGACACCCAGGTCTCGTTGCATCTCCCCTTTTCCTAATCGGCCACCGTTCAGATAATAATCCGTTTTCCTGTTCTTGCAACCAAAGTGGATAACCTCACATTTATCCACATTAAATTGCATCTGCCATGAATTTGCCCACTCACCTAACCTATCCAAGTCACCTCGCATCCTCTTAGCATCCTCCTCACAGCTAACACCGCCGCCCAGCTTCGTGTCATCTGCAAACTTGGAGATGCTGCATTGAATTCCCTCGTCTAAATCATTATATATATTGTAAACAACTGGGGTCTCCACATCTGTTTTGAAAGGACACCCCTCTATCCTGTGTCCTTTTGTCCTAGACTCCTTCCCCCACCACGGGAAACATCCTTTCCACATCTACTCTGTCTCGACCTTTCAACATTCATAGGTTTCGAAGGTTCCTTCTGAATTCCAGTGAGTACAGACCCAGAGCCATCAAACGTTCCTTGTATGATAACCCTTTCATTCCCGGAAACATCCTTGCCCAAAACTGTTCACAATACTCAAGGTGAGACCTCACCAGTGCCTTATAAAGCCTCAGCGTCACATCCCTGCTCTTGTATTCTAGACTTCTTGAAATTTTTATTCTGGCATCTTCCCCCTTTCTTTCCAGTCCTGAAGAAGTGTCCTAGCCCAATACATCAACTATTTATTCATTTTCATAAATGCTGTCTGTCCTCCAGCATCTGCAGAAGCTCTGAAGATTCAAAACAATAACTACTGGAATTGGCTACTTACTATGCTGAAAGTTAGATTATTATTCAACTGAAGAGTGAACTGATACAGCATTCCTCAGAGGCCAGGGTGAGAAGCACATTACCACAGGGCACGGCACATATAATTGTGATAGCAGGAAACATCTCGAAAAGCAAGCCCCAGAAAGAGAAGATCTGCAGATGCTGGAAATCCGAGCAAGACACACACACAAAATGCTGGGGGAGCTCAGCAGGCCAGGCAGCGTCTGGGGAGAAAGCACAGGCGACATACCCAGCCGAAAACCTTCAGCAG